>NC_134710.1:321022016-321237016 GCF_043290135.1 Rhipicephalus microplus
GATCATGTAGTTGTTGAAAAGAGGATGCGTAACATATAAAACTTTCTTCATATAGATCTTTGGCACAGAAAACGAACAAGGCCCCGTAAATACCAACGCGGACACCACGTTATTCTTCTCCATTCTTCTAAATTAAATACGCAAAGATCTAATTCAACGCGAATCACCGGAATACTCCAACGCACGCGACACACAGACGACGCTTACGGCTTCCATGCGCAGTTCCCAACCGCGTCCGACGGCATTGCGAAAATATAGTGATTCATAGCGTGAAGAGCATCGCCCGCCGACTCACAGCATCACAGCACTCATTGCTTTTACCTCCTTCCCCACAGAAAAAAATTCATCCGCGCGTAACGTTCCTGAGTTTAGACTTGAGCCTAATGAAACCAGACACGCCAGCAGGCTCGCTACGTTAATAAAAACTCACTTATCGTCTACCAGCTAGAAAAACCTTAGTTCACAACGTTATTATACTATAGCGCTTTTGGTGTTAACCGCGGGAGGAGCCGAGGACGCGAGCGGAAGCACAACAGCCTGGATCGGGCACGCCGCGGCCTTGGCCGGAGAAGCAAAAACAAAGCGTCGACAGCAGAAACGTCCACCTACCTTTTTAGTTTGGCGAGCGCTCGACGGTACAAAGCAGCCGGTCCTCTCTTGAGTATAGTGCATCTTCGTAACAAGCAGCACCGACAGAACAGGAAAGACAGCGCAAGCACACTTTGAACAACATAAAAAATAAACTTTAAACGCTCGGCACACGGCCGTTGCGGCCTTCAGGAAGATACCGCCATTTCTGTCCTACTGACGCCACCGATCCGCATTTGCGCACATAATTCTTTATATGATAAGTAAATAGATTATTTCTGCTTAAATTTTAAGTAAAAAATAGTGAAAATAGAAGATACGCTTGTCTGTATTGCATAGAATATTTCTTACCTTTGAAAATGACAAAATCACATAACGTGTATTTGCGCGAAATTTGAAATGTGAAAGAGCGCGCGAAATTTGAAACTTTTGCTTGCTTGTGTATTTCTTATACCCATACCTTGTTAACATCTGTACATTGGTTGAGTGGTTAAGCTGGCTGTTAAAAACAGTGTCAAAGCGGTTGTATATTAGTACAAAGTACAGGCAGCAAGCAAAATTTGTCACAACAAAATAAGCGTATTAGTTGCAAACAATATTTTAGCTGTCTTTAGTGAATTTTCTTTAGGGAAATGTTTTAGTCAAGGCTCATTTTAACTTGCTTTGAAGAATATTTCTATGAACAAAATCAAGAAAACGTTTCTTTATTGTTATAATTTTAGAACGTCAAAGTCCATAGCCCGCCATAAAAATTGGTAACACGTGTCAACTGATACATTTTAAGGTTAACAAATATTTGTACAACACAAAAACTATTTTATCTACCACGGTCTTGTTGGTTTGTATTTCTTTGCATTAAAAAATGTATGATTTATATATACTGTCATGGACGAAGCTTTGTTTTCAATGTTAGGTGCAAACGAGGCCGAGAGCTCTATATGTGTAAGTCACAATCTTGTTGCAGCTCTACAAGCTGCGTACTCCGCCATTGGCTAGTGAGCTTGTAGCGCATCGTTTGGTCAGCGCCGGCCATGAGGCGACGAGAAAAAGGCAGCAAGAATGCAAGAACCAGTGCAGAACTTACGTTCAGCCGGGCACTATCGCTATTCGGATATCCGTTACTGCGGTGGGGCTATTAATGAGACCATGGTGTCTAACCTGTAGACCTCTAAAAGCTGTTAGTTATGCTCTATGACCACGTTACTCACAAAGCTTTGTCGGCGACTGTGCACCCTAATGTGTGCTCATCAGCACCCATTAGTTGTTGCACCCTTTTTGCACCCTAGTTTCCACCCTTTTGATGTGTTCACCCTTTAGGTTCCGCTTGTAGGGTGCTGAGACGCGAATAGGGTACTCAAAGGGTGTGCTTAGGGGGTCGGCACCCTTTTTGACACCCTTAAGGGTCAGAATTGGTTTAGTGTGTACAGAGTGGCAAGTTTCAAAATGTCTCGTAACTGCTTACTATTCATAGAAACTAGAAAAGCTGAAGTCTCAAAGTGACGCTTCCCTTAAGAGCTGAGCTCCTGGTAGTCACCTGCTCTTTAAAGCAGAACATTTTTTAGCGAACTAAAAGCACCTTAACCATATCTGTCTGTCAGTCAGTCTGTGTAGTATCTATCTGATCAATCGATTTAATCTAGCCTATTAAGTTTGGGTGCTCTGTGATCGTCTCCCTAACATGACACCTTGGGTCAGCAACTCACGTATGAGTGGACTTAGTCGAGGCTCGCTCATACTCAAATTAAACCTTGTGTTTTAGTGAGTAAGGGTGAGTAATATTTTAGCGAGCTTGAGGCCAAGCGAGTCTGGTTTAAGAAAGTTTTGGTGGGTCAGAATGAGCCCTAGGCGCGAAGTATGTATAAGTGAGTTTGAGTGAGCTCTAATTTTTAGCCAACTAATGTTTGACATGAACTAAAACTTGCATGACAGGACAGAGTATGTTATAAAAGGGGTTGATTCAGCAATTCACTGGCGTTTGGTTTCTATAATATACAAGATGTTTATTTACACTACTTACAAATGAGTTAGAGAGCCAAGAATCTATGGTTGAGTGTTTTCGAAAAGTCTCTTGTGACTGTCTTTTCGACCACTGATTCATCTTGCACCGACCACTCTTTTCTTCCTCTATTGCTTGCTGCACCGTCCAGTGTACCAAGGGTCGGTCATGCAGTTTCCCTAACATATTGGGCGTGAGGCCCATCACCGGAGGCGCGAGTGCTGCAATCGCTGTGACGTGCAGGGTTGGGTCACGTGATCTCGCGTCGCACTGGCAAAGGAAAGCTGGCAGTTGCATGTGTGATTTTACCGTGACTTTGCTGTGTCTTCATTTTCGAACAGCGTTGTTTTGCTCTGGCTTCATGTGTGCGGGCTTCTGCAGACTACACAATCCGGAAAGACAGCAAAAGTTACCGGCGGCATGCCACAGTGCGCTACATACGTGAGGGTACTCTCACGGCGGCTTGCAGTGCCACTGTCTCCTCTCTCTTTTTGTGTTGTGGTTGTTATTCAACTATGGGGTTAACATGAGCAGCGACCATGAATGCTCGCATAAAAGCGGAACATTTAAGTTTCCGCACGGGAGCCACGCTCACAACTAAAAGTGAATGTGCCAACAGTCCAATTATGTATATTTAAAAATAGGATGTAGGTGTGTATATCTGGGGGAAGTTGCTGTCATTGTCATTGCACTCAAGAATGTGCCCCGTTGTTGTCCGAATCGTCAGAGAGTCTAGATATAGCCCGGAAGTCCAATTCGTTTCTCTTTATTTTGGTAATTTCACCTTATTCCAGTCTATTTCGTTGTCAGTTGCTTCCGTGTGTTCGGCCAGCACGTTCGACCAAACCTTCTTTCTTACATCGTACATGTGCCGCTCCAGTTAGAGCTACTTTTCTCGCCAAGGTAACCTAACAGTAGCCTTTGCCACTCCCACCCTCCTCCCCGGCTCTCCTTCTCTATGTGTGTAGTCGACCACACTGGTTTCAATCCGCCAGTAGCGTAGCCAGGGGGCGACACACCAGGCCCGTGCTTCTGCCCTCCCAATATTTTCCTATGGTACATAGCGGTGCAGAAAATAACGGTCTACCACATCTACTTGCCTAGCTGGGACCCATTCTAATCAAGGTGGCACCCCCTTCGAAAAAAATTTCTGGCAACGCCTCTGCCATCTGTGACCTCAGCTCACAGGGTTCTTTGCTTATAGATTACGCCTGTAGGATGGGCCCATAGCCACTGTCACTTCCTGTCAATGCTGTTTTGATCTACAGGTGAAAACTTGGTAAGCTTCGAAAACTGATTCATCTTCCAAGAACTGCCGTGAAGTATCGCACAGTTTGTGAATAAAGCTTAAAAAAAAACTGGACACTCCCTATTTCATTGAAAGCTCAGAGCTTCCCCCCCCCCTTTTTTTTGTCCTGAAGTTGTGTTGTTCCGGCCACGGTCCTGGCGATGGACATCTGCGGTACTGTCGCTAGGTCAACGGGTGCACGCCGTTGTTACTTTACCTGGTTGAACGTGCCTTCAAGGGAGAGCAGAAGCAATACCTAACCCCGCGAGGGAAAAAAAAACAAGGTGGGAAGTTGGGGAAGGGGAGGTGTAGTGATTAGAAAATTTCTTGGCTTGGGATTCTAACCCGTGCAGGGAATCCTGAATAGGCCACCTTTGCCATTTTACATTGGTGCTTTGCTAAAAAGCGTATTGAGATTTAGAAGGAGCTGTTATCCCTAGTCACGGGACACTGCACATAATGTTCACTTACTCATGCGTTTGTACGCTGCCTAATTATGAGTATCGGTGTAATCACTGATGCCTGAATATGCTACTGGAAATAATTTGGAGCAGTGTATGGCATTTCTTCCCTGAAAAAAACAAACTAAATTGTGCACCAGTTTTTTTTGTTTTTTTTTTCACCACCTGTGCTCTTCGGTTTCAGGAATCTCCAAATTTCATGGTTGTAAGCTTGGCATATCAATATTTAAACTCGCAGAGTCTGTCAAATGATTTTACAGGCACAGCAAATGCTAATATGGACTTCTTCTTGGCTCAGTGTGGTGGTTCAAAATACCACTTTCATTAAAATAGCCGTGCTCATGTTTACACTGCACAATTTAGGTGATGTCGAATGGTTTATAGATATTTTGTTTCTAAATGTAAGCCTTCTTTTTCTATACTGCTCGAAATTTGGTATCTAGTGATGAAAATTGCATATTTTTTTTCCCTGTAACCTGCTCAAAATTTACATTTTAGTGCTCCAAAAGTTATATTTTGCTGCTCCTAAAATTTCTCCATGTTGTATTTCGGTTGTTGCACCCCTGATGTTTTTAAGCAATAGCTTTCAGTGACACTGTGTTCAATAAGCAAACAAGTTTGATATTCGGATATTCTTTTCACATTTCTTCTGGTGCCCCGTAATCTAACATGCACCTACCAGCCTGACCAATATAACTGTTGGCGCATGACTGAGGAATCTTGTACACTACTCCTGTAACACAAGGAATGGAGGAGCTTCGGTGTTTCTGACCACATTCACCATTATTTTTGGTTTTTCCTTTGGCCCGGAGCTTAACAAGTGTGCAAGTGCTCTTCTTGAGAGCCGTACATACCACTGCCGCATCATATCTGGATGCGAAACTCTTACTTGTGCGCGATCTTGTGAACAAGTCTAACAAGTGTTGTGCATTTTCATGTACTAATAAGAGCTTCTATCTATAAAGGACTTGAACGTACGGCAGCAGGATAAAGCGGCTTTCATAATTTTTCTCACAGACTTCGCATTTGCTGAAATGTTTGATCCATCTCGCCACCTTTTCGCAGGATCTAGTGACCGCATAATCTGGAAACCCTGCTGTTCGAAACCTCTGGATGTGAGCATAAGCACTGCCCAATACCTTGTGCACACATGTCTTGCACACAGCCTCCTGTACCAAAGATGCAGCCAATTCATCTTTGATCACTTTCTAATAAGGTAATGTGTAAGGCAAAAGAGGCTGTTGCGACCTGGGCCTGTACTGACATCACACATGCATTGGTATGGAGTGAGACAGCTGCTCACTTTGCGCATTTTTGATACATTTTCGTTTTTTTGCGCCAAGCTGCTCTAAAAGCATAGTAATAAAAAATTGCACCAAACGGCTCCGAAACAGCCTCGAAAGCTAAAATTTTTATGCCAACTTCAGCTTCAGTGGGGGAAAATGGTGAGTTTGAGTAATAAGACGCACTCATTGTGTTTTTTTTTCACTTTCCATCTTTCTGGTGCTAAAGGCTCCCATGGTGCCGTCATAATCTTTAAAATTAGCAAATATGTGCGACACCACAACAATGTGCTGCCGTGCATTGAGCGTGCTGCTTCTACTAGCAAGGCTGCGTGTTCTAGCGCCACTGTCGGCTAGCGAAAACCACCGAGTTGGGTGGCAAGCATAGGGGGGTTGACTTTCCGGTTCTCTGTCATGCATAGCGTGTTCCTCCAGGCATTGTGGCTTTCATGTGGACGCTGCTGCATGCGGTCATCTACGAGTACGTGTTTGCTGTGAGCGAGTAACTGCAAACGTGGAGTCACTTTTTCCCTGCGTCCGACGCGTCTCCCGGGTGCTCTGGCACGTGCACATTGGTTCTCAAAATGGGTTCCGTGAGCGGTAGAATGTGTGCAACCTATTCCCAGTTTACACCCGTTAGCTAGTAATTTATTTACACAGGCAAGTTCTCATTGTATTTTGCACTTAAAAAGCCATCGCAAATGATATCCGCACATCAGTGTCTGAAGGTAGAGAGAAACACTTGGTTACATGGGAAGCCGCGGTGACAAAACGAGTGTTCAAACCATTGTAAACGATATTAACGGGTATCCTGGTGCTTTATTCGTGACTCATTACGCATCGGCAATCACTTGGCGCAGTTTTCATTAATGGCGATTCGCCACTGCTTCGTTTTGTTATCTAAACTCGCAACAAGTGCTTAAAGAGGTGTCGCTGCATGCGTGCCGGCCCCGGGGTACACGAGCTTTTGGCTTATCTCAGTCAGTGTTTCGGTCGGCGGCAGTGTGACTTCGTTTTCTTTGTTTTCTTCTTTTTTTGCAATAAAACCTGCCGGTTTTATTCAGCGGTTTGTTTGCGTGGACAGGGATTTTTTCACCTGTGGTGCGCGAGCACTTTACGCGAGTCACGGAGTGGCGCGGGCAGCAATCGCAAATCGATTTATTATTGGGAGTTCTTCATCGATGGTGATGACCTATAGATATTGAAAAAATATAATACTGGCCAACTTGTGCTATAATAATAGCGCGTGGTTGCTCATCTGGAGAGGCGTTATCAGTATCACTCGCTTATCACTTAGTGCCATATGCACGTACTTTACGAGGTAGTCTATGCGGTGAGATTTCTTGGCTCTCGCGTTGCACTCTAGGAGGTGGTCCTGCATGAGGTGGTTGCGAACGGCAGTGCAGCATGCTTTTGTTTGTTAAAAGCTCTTGACGCTATCATGTCAGGCTTTTTTTAGGCGAACGACCACTTTTACGTCACTAACATTCTTGTGCAACCACAATTATTTAGTTTCTTTTTGACTGTGTTGTGTGATTCTCTTTAAGAGACACTCAAGAGCCAAACAATTTTTCGCATATTAGTAACTGCAATATCACTATGCCAAAAACACCTCTCTTGCCGCGACATGTTGCTCAGCAACGGAGAAAGTACGCAAGAAGTGAATTTGTGTGGAGATTACACCGAGATTGTCGTGTCAAGCACAGTGACGTACGAAATATTGAAGGCGTCTACTGGGGGAGTCCCACATAGCTTCTACTCAATAAAAATGAACTAAATTGTGTTCAGTGGGTGCTATACCTAGCAAAAGATGGTTGCAAAATTTTATTGAGGCAATGTCGTGAAAATACGAAAAAGACATTTTGAAATTTGCTACGTGATGCTGAAATGCAGGGGTGTAACAGCTGCGCTGATTGCGTCAGTTTGATAAAATTGCTCATTTGTGCGCCGAGCTGTGTCAAAACCATAAAATTTGCCGAAATTGTGCCACGCTGCGCCAATATGCCCAACCAGCCTCAAAAGTTTCTCATTTGCTCTAGTTTGAGCGGGAAATTGAGACCACTTTAGCTACTTGTAATTTGCATCATCAATTTATGCGGGCAGACCCTAACCCTAAACAGCAGTGTAAGATAGCTGCTCATTAGATCAAGACACTCGCGAAACTCGATCGACCAGATGAAGTAACAACGTCGCGTGCCTGTCGGTCTGCTGACCGCAGCAGATATTTACCGGCGGGACGACGCAACTACAACACAAAAGATGTGCTGCCCTAGCCAGCAACACTTCGTTCGAAATATGAATTTTCTTGTCAGCAAGTGCGGCCATTGCATTTTAGGAATCATTAGGAACTAAAGCTAAAAGTGTACAAACTCTCAGCATATCGAGCTTGCACACTACCAGCTTTAGTTCATGCCGTGACCACGTCAGTTGCCTTAGCAATGCCACATGCGATAGATATAGGGTGCCATTGCGAGGCCAACTGGCACGTGCCACTATTACTTTATCTGGTAAATGCGCATTGCAAGCAAGCCAGAACGTTGTGCCCTAACCTAACCTCTTCATGAAAAAAATGAAGGGGAGGGGGTTGTGGTTTGAAAATTTCTTGGTCTTGTTCTAACCTGTGCAGAAACACCGCTTAAGCCACCTTCACCATAGTACATGGGTGGCCTGCAAAAAAGCGTTATAATATTTAGATGGGGCTAATAGTTGTAGTCCCTAGACACGGCACAGTTTGTTCAATGACTGATGTATGTATATGCCAAATATTTGTGAGAACTAATACGCTCGCTGATGTCTAAAAAAGTTACTGGCAAAATTATTTTGAGTACAATATGACCTCTCTGCAGCTGTAAAAAGTCACATTTTTTTCCAGTTTTACGAATCTCATGGTCACCATCTTGGGGATTCCACATTTGAATTCCCAAACAATTCGACAGGCCATGTGACTTCTAATGTGGACCTCATCATTGTTTGCTGAGTGGGGTGATTAAAGAAAATACTACTTTGGTGAAATAGCAGTGCTCATATTTACTGTGTGCCTGATTTAGGGAATGTTAAATGACTTGCACACACACACACACACACACACACACACACACACACACACACACACACACACACACACACACACACACACACACACACACACACACACACACACACACACACACACACACACACACACACACGCACACACACACACACACACACACACACACACACACACACACACACACACACACACACACACACACACACACACACACACACACACATATATATATATATATATATATATATGAAATCCAAGCCTTCTTTCTCAAGCTGCTCGAAATTCGGTCTTTCGTGGTTAAAAATGAATGTTTTTTCGCTTGTAACCTGCTCTAAATTTGAGTTTTAGAGCTCCAAAAGTAACATTTTGCTCCTCCTAAAATTGCTACAAATTCTAGTTCGGCTGTTGCACCCCTGGAAAATGTTTAAGCATGAAATTTAACATTAAAATTTTGACCTTGGTTTTTATTCATTATTAATGAAATGACGACAGTGAAACTTTAGGCATTAGAGTTCTCAGACCAGACGTTGTTAATCTAAGTCAAGTCATTGTTTCTCTTTATTGTCCCGAGTATATCTACCTGTGGCCAATCTGGAGGCGCACGCTCGCTTTTTTTACGGCCTGTGCATAGGAAGGCGGCTGTGCTTCTACCTATCGCTGCAATCTCGTTCCAAACTAACTCGCCGCCCTAAATTGGAAAAAAAGGCTAGCGCACTCAAATAATGCTCAGGTTCATTTCTACTGTCGCACTTCCTGGTGGTACTAATGCAATAGAAACATGGTAGGAAGCATATATGACAACTCTCACTGATACTTCAAGACAGGGGTAAGTTGATAAATATCCCTTTCTGCGCACATGCACCATTGTGCCTCGCGTTCAGAAGGCTCGGCCACATGATGCATCACTAACTGGCAGACGGAATGACAGACGACGTAATCTTTTTTTTTTTCTGGCAAAAATAGTTTTGGGAACGTTCACTTCGAATCCACATGCTAGCAGCCAGTGCCCATGAAAATAATAAATTTTGCACATTTTTGGTCAAGGTATCACTTTTCGTGTTTATTGAAATAAGTCTTTCAAAAAGGTGAAAGTAAAAGCATAATAGGGATGGTCACTATTTTTCACAAGTAGGTGTGAATAGCACTTGCAGTAGCAGAAGTAATAGCAATAGTAATAAGAATTTCAATGAAAATAATAATTGTTCAAAATGAAAACACAAAAGTTAGAAACATGGAAGAGCATGTATTGTTACCGTTTTGGAAAGTCGTTGTAGTAAAGAAAAAAAAAACAACCCCAAGCCCACACAATCCCAGGTGCAATATTCAGTGCCGATGAAAAAATGTGAAACATTTTCATATGCAATAAAGCTCGCCAGAGACGCAGGGGAACAATACGATTTCAGAGAATCCGAAAATGTTCTCATTAAAACTAATATATTTTCATTGCGCCTGAAGAAAAAAAAAGCGCTGTTGGCAAAACTCTGTCGTGATGCTTTTAGCTGAAGTAGCGACATTGTTTCTAACCAGAAATGCTTTTCTATGGGCTTGTAAACAAAGCCAGATGGCATGTCATTTTGATCCTGTAACATTTATACAATTAACTAGAAGAATCTGGAGGAACTTTTCAGAACTAGCGCTGACACTTCTGCGTGACTCTTGTCCACACTTTCCAGACAGGCCAGTGGCAGGGAATCTTCAATGTATGGCTTAAGAATCAACTGTGATTGTCAAGGATTTTTGTTTGAGAAAGTTATTTCACTGATATGTTTATCAAGGACGCCACAGTGAAAGGCTTTGGGAATTTTTGCCATGTGGAGTTCTTTAACGGGCACCTAAATGATAAATACAACCACACAAGCCTCAAGAGTTTTCAAATTCAGCAAATAGATTGTGTTTGGGCTTTGAAAAAAAAAAGATCTTTGTGCCGTTGCGTGTTCGTATTCATTGACCAATGCATGGGTGCCAAAAAATGCAGGCTCTACTACTCACTACTTTCTACAAATGGAAAAATAATTGGCACGAGAAAGTGGCCAGGTACAGTAGATTTACAATGCAATGCGTATGCGGCAAAATGCGTTTTGAAGAGTTGGCTCTCGACGCCCTCATGCGGAGTGCGCTGACACTGTATAAAAACAACTATATTTTACTCGCGGCGGCTGCTTAGGCCATAAAAAAATGGAGCAAGCGAGCGCCCATAGACTGGCTGTGATCTACCATCCATCTACGTCAATCTGTCAATCTGTCAAGTCATGAATACAGGTATCTTTTTAGTTAAGTTGTCATTTTAAGACTGGAATAAGGTGGTTTGGCACATGCGCCATCATTTGTCCTTTCTTCTGTGCGTGATCTCCTCGCCCTCTTGACCGTATAGATATTCCCGCCATCTGTGCAATAAAATTAGCTGTAAGTGCGCGCTCTGTCCTATCTCTCTGCTATATTTTCCTTTTCCGATGGAGGCGGAAATGGTGTAGCCCCGTGTGGTCAGATTTGGGTGCACGTTAAAGAACTCCAAGTGGTCGGAATTTCCGGAGCCCTCCACTACGGCGTCTCTCTCAATAATATGATGGTTTTGGGGCGTTAAACCCCAAATATCAATCAATGCTATATCTTCCTTCTGAAACGTTACCTGCGCACTAAGGAAATATATTTCTCTCAAAAACAAAAAAGGGCACTGGCGGTACTTCTGCGTATTCAAGCGCAACAGTATGTAAAAAAAAGGACGTATAGAGGAAAGGAAAAACGTAGAAAGAGGAGACAGCGTTGCATCCAAGCGGTCAGCCGAGCAAAATTCTGCTCTCGCTCTCCTTTCTAGTGCTGTCGGACTCGTTTCTAAACCGAATGGCACGTGTCTGCTATATTTATTCAATAGTGAAGACAGCCACCAGTTGAAACCAGGGCCAAACAGTCAAATTTAAACGGCGTTTTGCCGTAAATGAAACGAGCATAATATGTAACAAACGGCATTGTAAACTTTTTTTATGTGGCCCGATGAGCGTTGAGTAGTGAACTTCAAGACTAACAAAGTTTCCACGCGTCCGTTCATTTGACCATCACCACCAAACTCTATCTGATGCCACTGCGTGTAGTGAACGGAACGATAGGCAGGTAGTCTTTTTTTTTTTGTAAACAGTTGCGTGTAAAGAAAAGCTGCGTTGCCCACACTTGTGCAGGGCCACGTTCATTTGCCTCTGAACAGTTACAAAAGATACTGTCGTGGTGGAAACTCGATGCCGAAGTGCCTCTGTTTAACTTAATTTGTGCAAAAGACAGGGTTCTTGTTACGAACAAAGGAGTGGACTACTCAAAACTTGGCTTTATGCCAATTTGGTAAGCGTTTTCCTCACTTGCTGCCGGGGCTAAGTAGCATCGGAATTTATTCGTCGCTAGAGAAGTATCAAACGTCTTCGATGTTTACTTGTTGTTTAGTTCACCTAACACACAATTTCAATTTTTTCCGCTTGCCTGTATCGGCCTAAAATGAACATGTCTGTTCAACATCGATAGTTGCTAGGCTTTAATGTACCAACAATATATCATTCTGAGGTACGCTGTAGGGTGCATACCAAGATTGTGACCGCTTGGGGTTCTCCAGTGTGCACATAGCTTTTAGTCCACGGGTGTTCTTTTTATATTTCGCCCCCATCTAAATGCAGCCATTGTGGTCGGAGATCCATCCCGCGCTATCAAGCAGAAGACCGCGACACCACCCATGCTATGCTGTCACAGTGGTTTGTTTGATCAACGTCCACGTACATACATACCGCAGACAGGGTGTACATTTACCGCCAGAAAAAGTGATGCCGCAGCCACTACTTCGTCGTTTTTTTTACTACAGAAGTGCGCAGTGAAGTATCATCGCCGCACGGGCATATAAGCCAGTACTAAAATCGTACAAAAGCTCAACCAGAAAATGATCACGAGCGAGTTGCCTTCACTGCACAATACTGTCTCCTCAAAGCCACATGCATAGAGACAGTCCGCTTTGCAGAGGTTCTCTCCGTTTTCAAGTGATATTTATGTGAGAGTAGCCTTCAGACAGTTTTTTTAAACCACAGTGCAGTATTACTGGTGCAATGGCTTCTAGAGCTGTTCGTTCGAAAATGAAGCATGGCAGCACCACAAGTGCGTGCTCTCCCTGCAGCCAGTCGTCTGGGCACGAATGGCTGAGTTGTGTCGTGACTTTCTGCCAAGTGTTGTTTTTTGGTGAGCCACCTATCCAGTCCTGGTCTCCTATGAAACCAAGACTTGGGATCAATGCAAGTCTCAAAAAGCACGTGAAATTTTGGACGTTTATTTATTGCGAAAAGAACGACATAGAAAACCACATCAGCACATCTTTCATCGCATTTGGAGATACCATTTTAAAACTTATACAGGCGCCTTGCAATAATCCAAAAGTGTCAGTGCTGAAATTGGGTTTGCATAGATTCTTTCATTATGTTTTGTCTACCTGGTGGTCAGTCATCCTCTTGTGCAGTATTAGCTGATGTGTGCCCAAGAATAATCCAGAGTTGAAAGTTCGTGCGTTCGTGTGTCTTGTCGTGTTCTAAATTTATACAGCCATAGGCTATAGCTGCAGACTAGTTCACTTGGCTTGCAACCCTGTAAGTCATGTTTATAAATTATGAAAGACCTTGTGTTTATTTGTAAATTAGTGAAAGAAGCTTGTTTTAATAAACTTTCATTGAAACCTGTTCCTAAATATTTTGGTCTGTGGCAGAATTTTTTTGCGCAATGACTGCTGAAGTATTTGTTCATTCCTTTTCATAATGGCCACAAGGCATTTGATCTGGATAGTTCATTATAACGTCTTCTGTCATTGTTTTTTAATGTTTTAGCTTGCATATATGTTATATTGCACTGCTTAGAACTTATTTTGAGGTGTTTATTTCTATTCACGTATGCAGGTGTTTAAAAGAGCTCAGTGTTTCATCAAGACGTGGCTGTTGAAGTTTGTTGGCGTCGATGGAGGTTAGGAAAGGCACTTCACACATGTGTTCATAGATTTGCAGCCCGATCGCTGCTGCCCCTCAGAACAGGGATCTGCGACAGCCTGTGATGGTTGGTTTCCTGGCCAATCGCTGCTTGGAGGACCCTGGGCAGCCCACCGTCATTGCCTCATCTCCTGCTGCAGTTTCTAAATCATCGCCCCACCTCTGCTGCCATGGCCAGCCCTATGCCCATAGAGCCTCGCTGGACTAGCCTCCTAGTTTGGGCTGCATTACTGAACAGCAGTAACTTGAAAAGCAGAACTGAAAAATAAATGGTTTGACTTGGTATATTTAGAAATTAAGTTACAAAATTGTGTTCTGGTATTCTTATTTATAGATTTATTGTGTGTGGAATATTTGCACCAAGCAGTTATTTTAGTTAATGTTTTTTAGCTAATACTTCATGGAAATCGTAACAGCCTATGTTACAATTCTTGCAAAACTGAGAAGGAATGTGTGGAGAAAACAAGACAGTAACTAGACTTGTGCAGTGTTATGCTCTTCATGTGAAGAGGGTAACAGGCAATGCAAGAAAAATGGCAAAAATACACGATTTAGTGGAATCGTGCAGTGTTTCTACACTAGTCATCCAGTGGTCAGTCGCCTTGAAGTATACTACACCGTGAAGCTCGTACAGGGCTGCTGTAAGCTGCTAGGGGAAGTTCTGGGGGCGTAATCTAGAGTTTAGCTGCTAAGGAATGCCAGTAGTAAAAGCCCATTTTAATAATGGTGGAATATTGCAAGCCAATGGTAGCCGATATTCGCCGTACACAAATGCTGGCGTAATAATGGTATTTCATTGGCAACAAAATGGCCCGAGAATGGTCCTATGCTAGAGATATTTTGGCAACTACGTCGGTGAAAGGACGGGCCTTCATTGGTATGTGTAGAGTGGGCCGGCGTCGGCTGCATAATGGCAAATGCAACTGCGGAACGTCGGCCCCAGGTCAGCTTGAACATCGGTCCTACATCGAAAAAAGTTGCACTTGGCCAAGATGCCGACCTTGGGCCAGTATTGCGGCCGACATTAGCAGATCCGGGTCCAAGAACGGACCAACACCGGTGTGCTGCCTGGGTCCTATACCACTGCTTGATAGTGCAAGTGCCTTCTTGTCCGTCCTCTGTTGCGTAATTTCTTTTGATTCTACGGTACACCAACTTACCCTCTCCTGTGCCCCGGGAGAGGGTATGCCTGTGTTTGCAGTTTTCTGACGGACACCATGGAGGCATTGCTGCAGCGAGTGGGAAAAGAGGCAGAGGTGAAGGGGCACATTTGGCCCTACTGAGGTTTTTTAAGTGGCATTGAGAAGTAGGGGTGTTGAAAAAATAACATGTGCAGAAAGGTGACATACTTGTTGTAGACTGCTCCAAATGATTGTCAGCATCTCTTTAGACTTCATCTATCATAGCAGTACTAACAATTATGTGGCGTATATAGGCATGAGTAGTTGCAGTTGTGCAGTGTCCTGTGACTAATCTTAACGGCCACTTCTAAATCATAATAAGTTTTTTCGCAGGACAGTTATGTAGTACAGCGAACGTGACAGAAGCAGCGTTCTGCCCGAGTTGTAAAAAGGCTGAACAACTTTAGAACGCTGATACGCCCTTCCCCCTCACTTTTGTTAAGGGGCGAAGCTCCTCTTAATCTAACCTTGTCACGCATCACGTGTAACCAAGAGAACGGGCGAGAAAGAAAAGAAGGCAAAAGATACGGATGACCATTTCTCGTCTCATTTCCTAGATGCCGTTACTCTGCCGCTACTCTCCAATGTGCCACTGCTCTCCGATTGGCTGCTGCGCGCGCTTTGCCGTAGTGCGCGGAGAACGAGCGTCTTTCTCAATCTTCTGGAAAGTCCCCGTGCGTGGCAGATCGTTGGCGGGGCGTAGACGAAGCAGAGCGGTGGGCGCGTTGAAGACACTTCCACATGCTTTTTTTTCTTGCGTGTCATCAATGTTACCCGCGTATCGTCTGCATTCTCGAACGCCATCTAATATATTGCCGCACACACGGACGGACCGATGGACACACAGACAGATAGACGCTTTCCTCCACTCATCATCAACTGCGTGGATATACTGTGATTTTTTTCTAGGATAGTGTTAAGTTTGGAGCACAACTTCCGTGCTCGCTTGCAAGGCACGTTCTATTTCTGGATATCTATCACCGGGACGACGCAGCTAACGCAACTTGGGCAGAAAAATGTTTAATGGGCTGTCGCTTTGGTGACCAACGTGATCAACGGCAGTGCTGGCGTTTGCAGCCCCTCGACTCTGTTCGCGTGTAGAAAATGTGGCATAAGCTTCTAGCTCTAGTCGTTAACACGCTATAGCTACCATGGCCACGTTTGCTGACTAGAACTTCATATTTCCCGCAAAGCGTCGGCGGCAACGGCAACGCATTGTTGTCTTGAGGTTGCGTCGTCCCACCGATAGGTATTTGATGTGGTCAGCGGACCTATGGACGCGAGGCGTTGTTACTTTATTTGGTCAATCGCGTCTTGATAGGGCCCTGACCTAATTGGACTATATCTTGCACCTTAATTTTGGGCTAGGGTGTGGGTGCTTGGATTAACTGTTGTCGCAAACTGCAGGTGTCCAGCGTGGAGTTCTTTTTTTCGATATAATTAGGACAACTGAAAAACTTTTGAGGCAGGAAGGGACATTTTGGCGCAGCGTGGTGCAATTTCAGCAGATGTCATGGTTGTGGCACGGCTGAGCACAAAAATGGGGAATGCTATGAAATCGACATAATAGGTGCAGCTTTCGCACCCCTGTGAAAGCCAGCAATAGCATCAAGCGCGTAGTTGCGCCTCCGTACGCGCGAAAGAAGCATGTGTCGGCAAGGTACTCCGGGAATCGCACTCAGAACTTGCACTCGTCGTCGGGCTCAGCATGCAGATGAAGAAAATTTGCGCAGATGGGGAGCGTTCGTGTGCAAAATTGACACGCCAGGCTTTCGGCAAAGAAAATACAATCACTTGTGTAAGAAATGCAGGCGAATCGAGCACGTGAATTCGTTGCAAAATGACGAAGAGGGCTATCGCTCCTCAAAATTGGTGCGGACAATCTATTCAGACGCGAGTTTACTGAGTCCGTTTTCGCACACAGTTCCCGCGTATGCAATAGTTGAAGGACAATCTGTCTCGCATCAGAGGTATTGACAACGAGGCAAAACTTGAACTCGTAGTCGGAGTGCTCAAAAAATTGCAGATTTCACGTACAATTGAAATCGATGATGTGGGAAAGAAGAATGAGCTAGGATAATATGTCAAGTTAAAATCAGCACGAAATTACGAGCCAGATGTAAGTCAAGCCGTACATGACTTCCAAGACATATTTATCATCATTTGACGTGTAATTTACCTTCGTTGAATATTCACGTCACGTGATGCCAAGTTTAGTATATGTATAGCTAGCAAAATTTCCGCGAGCGCACTATGAGCGTAACATATAGGCGTGCTTTATATTACATGCATGTCATGATTATCATGTTTGGACGCGTCATTTACCTTTGTCGTGCATTCACGTCACGTAATACCATATTTGGTTTATGTGAAACTAGTGACATGGCCCAAAGCGCATCATGAGCGTGGCATGTGGTCATGTTAATACATGACACGCATCTCATGATATTCATGTTTGCACCAGTCACATACCTTCGTCAATAATTGACGTCACTTAACATCTAGTTTTGTGTAGTGAAGCTAGCGAAACGACCGCGAGCGCAGTAAAAGCTTAGAATTTAGTGATTATTTACATGACATGCATGTCATGACCATTAAGTTTGGACGTGTCATTTATCTTCGTCGTCCATTCGCGTCATGTATTACCAAATTTGGTATATGTGAAGCTAGCGAAACGGCCACGAGCGCATGATGAGCGTGGCGTGTTGCCATCTTCTTACAAGGCACGCATCTTATGATTATCATGTTTGCACCAGTCGTATACTCTCGTCATTCACGTTTCATTTTATGTGAAGGTGGTGAAATGACAGCTAGCACACCATGAGCTTGGCGTTTAGTCATTACATGACATGCATGGCATGATTTCCGCATTAGGGACTGTGACTTATGTTCACTATGTAGTCATGTCATACTATACCACTTTTGCAATATGTGATGTGAATGAAACTACCGCAAAAGTAACAAGAATATGACATGAATTATGACATTCATGATATACATACTATGATTTTTATGTCATGACTAGTCACTAATGTTCCTGATACAGTCATCTTAGGGCATACCAAGTCTGGTATTGATACCATTATCGAAACGGCCACAAGAGCCAATAGCCGTGGGCAGCTAGATAGATAAATAGACAGATACGCTCAAAGTCGCCGAAGTTCACTAAGAAATTTAAGAAGCGTTTCCAAGCGCGGATGACTACGCCGAGTTTGAATTGTATGGGACGTGCAACAGATCACTTGTGCGGAACAACGTGCTGCTGTTCGGCATAATGAATGCCTTCTACTATTTCCAACAAAATGGCTTCACTCGCCAAGGCTGATTTTCGTCAAAGAACAACTAATCTCAGCCCGAATCCACTTCATGTACATTAGCCCTCTGACTAAGTTAGGGGGATAAACTATGGTGTCTAGGTACAGTGCGTAAATGTGCTGGTAGACGTTCAAAAGATGTGCCGTGACCTGCCGTGTAACCTGTCAAACGACTTGCATGGGTACGTCACCATCAAACAGTTTCGCACCTCTAGTCAAATTTAGTGGCAGACCGTTCATTTCAAGCTCATTAAGACACCTCTGTACAAGCGACGAGCCAGAACAAGGAAAAACCAGACATGTTCAATTGAAGTATCATTATTAAACAGTTTCAAAATGTGCATAGTAGTTTGGGTTCCAGTTCGGAGGAGCCTCAGAATTGGTGCACAATTGGGACGCCGATTTGGGACGCTCATCGGTTGTATTCGTACCTAGAAAAACTGATAGTTTTGAGTGTGTAGGAATTCTCGGCAACTTTTAAGCCCTAAAACACCCTTGGTCGGCAAAGTAACGCGTTGCTGCCCATAAAAATGCATGCATAGGTTCTGACATTACAATGCCACGTCGCTGAAAAAGCAATGCTGGGCCACAGTTGCCGCTACTAGAAATCGGTTCATACAAGCAAACGATGGTTGGCATAGGCTAATGCTCTCTAAATTATAACTAATATTTTGGCTTGTAATGGCTCAATGGCGGAAAATATCGGTCTCTGTTGCATAAAATACGCTGCAGTGTTGCCATGGGCACTCACTACGCTGAGGAGACCAACCTCCTGAAACACTGCACTGCAGTAGCAGCATTACATTTAGGCTTTAGTGGACTGCGCAAGTTCACTTGAGCAGACCGTATATATAACTTACGGCTCAGCCACGTCATGTTTATAAATAACTGTGCTTTACTCATTCATTCCTTAATTCATTCATTCGTTGCTGTAGCTACCATGCGCTAATTTTAGTTGAGCCGACCCGTAGTTGGATGAGGCAGACTCAGCAGATATTTAAATGGCACCGTTCCAGGCATTTCCACCATTTGCAGTTGTTTAGTTAAGTTATGTAATAAAAACTTGTTTTTTTCTTGTAGTACTATGTATTTTCAGGTTATATGAGCAAACATTGAATATGAAAAACTCTGCAATATAGCCAGATTGAGCAAGAAGGCTTTTCAAGATGATTTAACTTAGGTGTGATTTAGCAAATTTGGTTCCAACAATGTTGTTCTGTCTCTATATTGCTGACTTGGCATTTCTTCTGTAAATGTCTGCGTAGTATACCTGAACGCGATAGTACTGCTGTACATACTACTTAAATGGTGCCACAAGGTAAGAGGAATGCACGTCGAAAATTGCGACAGGAAACACAAGCGCCGTGTTTTATATCCCCCTTTGTCGTGTGCAATCGTCTTACCTTGCAGCGCCGTTTGTGTAGTGTAAATACGTTCCAACTTTCCGAGTTGTCAGTCCATCTAAGTACTGCACTTAGCAAGTGAATAGATATTTTGAAAAATCACAGAATATCCACGGAGGGAACGACGATGAGTGTTTGATGAGCGTTTTATTGGTAAACCGTCTGTCCGTCTGTCCATCCGTTCGTCCGTCTGCCTGTCTGCCTGTGGGCCTGTCTTGTTTGTCCACCCGTCCACCCGTCCGTCCATCTGCCTGCCTGCCCGCCTGCCCGCCCGCCTGCAGGTGTGTAGATTGTAAATAAAAAAATTGAGGGTGTGTAAACTCTTGTTTGAAAGACAGGTTTTCGAAGCGCGGAAGCCGGCATGTGATTGGCTAGATAGCGCCCAACTTCCTGACCATGACAATGACATAGCTAGCCCGGCGATCTATATGTATACAGCGAGGCAGTTCTGGCCCAGCGATTTGCCGATTACCCTCATTACAGCAAAGGTGTCTACGGCTGTAGGATCCGAGATTTTAAGGCGTCCGAAGAAGTCTTCCATTTAAAGTGATATTGAAATAGCGAAGAACAACAGTAAAGTCATATTGTCAGAGGTGATAGTGGAGCACATAGTCTCTCATTTGTTCACGCAAGGCATTTCCATCGCAAGGGGCGTCCTGGCGCTTACTGGTGGACTGGCGGAAGGGCTCCTCACAAACTTCAGCAACGAGCGCCGTAAAGTCCAGAAGGGTACCACGATTGCCTACTACGACGATGTAGACCAAGCCGGGGATTTTTTCGCCTTGCAACCAGATGACGTGACCGTCCCCGCCTCGACAACTTCGTCAGTGGACATCTGCTCCACGCTACCGCCCTCCGATAGGAAGCGCCTGCTTGAACTTATACACCAATTCGAAGACTGCTTTTCACGTACGTCAAAGGTCCAGCAAACACCATTGACAAGGCGCCGCATCATTACTGAAGACAACACGCGACCGATTCAGCAGAACCCCTACCATGTGGCTCCGAAAGAACCCGAGGCGATTCAGAAGCAAGTACAGAAGATGCTCGCGGATGACGTGATACAACCTTCGAAAAGTCTTTGGGCGTCCTCCGTCGTTTTGGTCAAGAAAAAAGACGGCAGCTTGCGCTTCTGTATTGATTATTGCAAGTTGAACCAAGTCACGAAAAAAGACGTCTATCTACTGTGCCGCATAGACGATTCACTCGATCGGCTGCGTCATGCGTGCTATTTCTCTTCAATAGACCTCCGAAGCGGCTACTGGCAGATAGAAGTCGACGAGAGAGATCGTAAAGAAACGGCCTTCGTGACACCCGATGGCCTTTATGAGTTTAAGGTGCTTTCTTTTGGGTTGTGATGGGTGCCAGCCACTTTTCAGCGTCTCATGGACACCGTACTATCAAGCTTAAAGTGGCAAACATGCTTGGTCTATCTGGACGATGTTATTGTATTCTCAGCAACAGTCGAGGAACACATCAGCCGTTTATTCACCGTCCTGCAAGCCATACGTTCTGCCGGCCTTACTTTAAAACCGGCAAAATGTCATTTTTTTTCAACGAACTCAGCTTCCTAGGCCACGTTGTCAGTCACGAGGGTGTTCGAAAGAACCCGGCAAAAACAGACGCTGTAGCGCAATTTCCTGCACCACGTGACAATATCACCACTCATTCACAGCGAAGGGGCTGTCAAGGCAACTCTCCCCCTCACGTTTAGTTCGGTAGCGAGGAGAAACGACGCCTTGTTAGCCCTTCTTTTAATCTTTTTCACTTCTTCCCATAGAGGCAACGTGTAGTGTGCACTTCCGGGTAGCAACAGGCTGATCAACACAAGTAAAAACCACCGATCTGGATTAAGTTTGTACTTGTGTGGGCGTGATGTAAACGGCCGCACTTCAAATGCAAGTATTGTAATCAAGCACAAATGCTAAATGAAAGCTCGTATATTTGTCAGGTTATGTAATATTTATGCCGAGCACTGGTGCTGTCGATGACATTGGTTTCAAAGAGCGAGGTAGGTGATTGTATACACTGAAGGTGTATTATACATACAACGAAGCTAGCCTCTTTTATCACCGACATGATTGGGCTCAGAGACACGGCAAACGAGATTCGACAGCGACAGCACCCGTCGGTCACAAAGCAGTCGTGCCAAAGTGAGAAAGACGAAGCACGTTCGAAGGCGCCATGGACTAAGACTGATTACATGGACGGGAGAAGACTGATTACTAGGAAGCGAGACGTGTTTACGTCCTTCCTAGGCCACGGTGATGCTTCTTTCTCGAGGAGGATACATGTTCACGTTGGCGGATAGCATACCGAGCAATGGCGAACTTTCAGCTCACGCTGACACACGTACCTTCCACGCGTAAAGCCACATTGGCGACCGACTCAGTGACGTGTGACCGAACCGCCCATAGTGGGAAAAAGAGGAAAATAAAAATGCAAAGAACCATTTGTTATCACGGCGAATTATATACAATCGCACTTTCTCATTAAACTATTTGCATGGCACTCGCCATTATGTGGAAAGACGTGGAGCGGTAAAATTCAAAGAGACTATTGAAGGTTGATTTATTTGTGGTGTTTAACGTCCCAAAACCACCATATGAAAATGAGAGACGCCGTAGTAGAGGGCTCCGGAAATTTAGACCACCTGGTGTTCTTTAACGTGCACCGAAATCTGAGCACACGGGCCTACAACATTTCCGCCTCTATCGCAAATGCAGCCGCCACAGCCGGGATCGGATCCCGCGACCTGCAGGCCAGCATATCGAGCGCCATATCACTAGACCACCGTGGCGGGGCGAGAATATTGAAGGTAAAGAACTGTCGCGCCGTAATACAAAGTGGATGAAGTTAGAAACAACTGGAATCAAGGACACAGAATTACACGCAGTTACCTAAAAAGTGACAACCTGGCAGGGATTTTTCGCTTTGCTAATAGAAAGAACTCAGGCCCGTTTGAATCTCTATATGGTATGTATTGCACGGCAGTTTACACAGCGACAATTTCGAAGGGGTCTCTGTCAATTGGAAAGGCGTCTCGATAGACGGGTATGAAATTGCGCTTCTTAACACGAAGTTGGAGAGCACGTCGATGGAGTCAGAGGACTCTCTCTCTGATAGAGCACGAAATACAGAAAAAAACAAAAAATCACTGTTATACTTATAGTTGAAATCATTCCATTCCAATGATGCTCATTAAATTTTATACTCAAGTTAACCTTTTCTTGTTTACGTGTAATGGCCCTCTCGCGTAATTACGTAAATACACTATGCCCAAGGGCAGCCTTTCGATGAAAAGAAGAAATGATACACACTACAAAAGTACACGTGGTCGGAAATATTTCATAATTTTACTGAGGTGCGCCGCATGATCCTATTTCATGTTGGTGTTTTAAAAAGCACAGAAGAAAATTTGACATATTCCTCATTGCAGTCATTTTTTGACATATAAATAATGAACATTCTTTTTGGTTATAAGCCTTGCCTTTGCACCAGTAGACAGGGCTTCAATGCAAACTATATAATTTGGGTTCACGAAAGTACTTTTCAGTAGGTATATACCAATACTTGGAAATTGCATGAGAAGTGTAGGCGGAAGTTGATCAAGCATAGACCTTATAAAATACAACCCAGCCAAAGCTTGTGTGCACATGCTGGCTGTTCACTGTAGCAAGCGTTTATTTCGCGGCCGCTGGAATCCACATGTGTGAACCTCGCACGTTTTTTAAAACTAGACAAACCATGAATCACGGTTGTTAACCATGCTCCTAATAAGTGCATGAGAGCCACGACCAAGCATTCGTAGAACCATTTCGGCTATTCGAATGAGAGGTTAACCACGTGCATGACTAAATAATACGACAAAAGGGCAACGAACACAGAAACAAAAAAAAAATGCAGATCCCAGGTACAGTGGGAATCGATGATATGCGAAGCATGGAAGAGGAAAGTCGTATGTCACTTTAAATTCAGCCAACGTTACGAGGCGGACGTAAATTATGCCGTATATGACTTCCATGTCAAGATTATTAGGTTTGCGCCTGGTATTTCTGTTTGTCGTCTATTATTGTCACGTTATACCAAATTCGGCATATGTGAAGCTAGTGAAACGGCCGTGAGCGCGATATGAGCGTAGCATCTAGTCATGTATTAGATGACACGCATGTCTTGATAATCATGTTTAGACGTGTCATTTACCTTCGTCGTCCATTCCCGCCACGTAATAACAAATTTAGAATATGTAACGCTAGTAACACGGCCGCGAGCGCATCACGAGCGTGACATGTAGTCATGTTCCTACGTCACACGCATGTCATAGTTATTATGTTAGCACTAGTCATCTATATTTCATTCACATCCATTCACATAACGTTATACCGAAATTGGTGTATGTGAAGCTAACGAAACGACCACGAGCGTATCATGAGCGTGTCTTGTAGTCATGGTCTTACAGGATACGCATGTCATGATTTCCAAGTAAGGGCCCGTCACTTCACCATCCAGTCATGTCATACCATACCTGCTGTGTGACATGTCATGTGGACGAAACCACCGCAGGAGCACCAAGACTATGACATGAAAATTATGATATACAATACATCTGTGTCATTATTATCATGTTATGACTAGTCAGTTATGCTCGTCATACAGTCATGTTATGCCATACTATGTCTGGTATAGATACTGTTATCCAAACGGCCAGGAGAGCTAAATGTCGTGAGCGGCTAGATAGATAGATAGATAGATAGATAGATAGATAGATAGATAGATAGATAGATAGATAAATAGATAGATAGATAGATAGATAGATAGATAGATAGATAGATACATACATAGATAGATAGATACGGTCAAAGCGACCGTAGTTCCCCTAGAAATGTATCGCGTTTAAGAGCAGGAATTGTAGAGACGCGCAAAACTATCCATCACCGACGCAAAACGCATCGTCACTGCCCGAAAAACACTAATGCATTGAGAGTGCCTGGTAGCGTAGCGATATACATCAGTTTTATCACAGCTTTATCAATAGCGTTTCAGGAGGTTAACCTTCGTAAATAATGATAATAACAATTGTAGGGGTCTCACGTCCCAAAACCAACATATGATCACGAGAGACGCCGTAGTGGCCAGATCCGGATATTTGGACCATCTGAGTTTTTTGAACGTCTGCATAAATGTAAGCTCACGGGCTTCAAGATTTTTCGGCTAACGTTCCTAATGTGAGTGTTACGGAAGCGCTAACTATATAATAATAATAATAATAATAATAATAATAATAATAATAATAATAATAATAATAATAATAATAATAATAATAATAATAATAATAATAATAATAATAATAATAATAATAATAATAATAATAATAATAATAATAATAATAATAATAATAATAATAATAATAATAATAATAATATTAATAATATATTATTATTATTATTATTAGTATTATTATTATTTACGAAAATGCCCGATAAATTACATACATTCTAAATCTCTGTGATGGTTACAAAACTGCGTCAAGTTGTAGGCGCAAATGTATATGATCATTTATAGTTTATGATGCTCCGGCTTTTACTCAAGTATATAATAAAAAAACGTCGTCACTACTTCTACAGGAAAGCTGTAAGTTGCTAGGGCGCCATGAATTTTTTCTGTGTATCTGTTTTTTTTGCTTTCTGCCTCTATTCCTCGCTCTTCTTTAGGTTTTTTTCTTTTGCACCGTACTTTTTTGTATATTCTTTCTCTTTATTCTTCTTTCCGTCTTGCTGTCACTTTTCTTGTCCTTTTTGTGTGCGTTGCTTTGTACATCTCTATCTGTCCTTTTCTATCTCTGTCCTTGTATATTATTCTCCCCATCTTTCTTTCTTTCTCTGCATCTTTGTAATTGATCTCTCGCCAAACAGAGTTCTTGCATATCGCGCCGGACAAGTCGGCGCAGCGGGTGAGCGCGCGCTGGGCGCATGTGCTCATGGAGTGAAGCAGAAGATTACAAAGAAGGCTGAGCGCACGCCAAGAGAACCAGTTATTGCGTTGCACGCGTTAGTAGCTGCTGTACCAAGTGCCATAGGCGTCGCGAAATGCCATGTAAATGCAGAACCTGATCACGATGATGATTGTGCCTTCTCGACGTGATCCGGGGCTTTGTCAAAATCCGCTGCTATAATGAAGAAGATAACACACATGCGCCGGCAAACAACATCGCAGCAGCTAAGCAAAAAAAATCCCGTTTCGCAGGAACTAAATATAAACAGAAGAAATCACGGAGAACAACAGTTGGAAGTTGACCGACCTTCCGCTACGTCGTCTCTCTCTCGGTATATATATATATATATATATATATATATATATATATATATATATATATATATATATATATATATATATATATATATATATATATATATATATATATATATATATATATATATATATATATATATATATACCAGAGTTGTTATATACACCAGAGTTGTTATAGAGTTCACCGGACTGCTCCCTCGGGCTTGAAGATTTAAAGAGACTGTGGAACTCCGTCGGGACGTGATACTGAGAATTTGGACGTTGTCTGTTTATTGGCTTCTTCAATTTTTTGTAGGTTATAAACGGTGCCATCTTTCGGGGGGAGGGGGAATCGTGTGACGTATCAAGTGATGGTTAGTAGAGGTAGAGAAGGAAGAAGTCAGAGATTAGAATAAACAAGGGGTATGAGCCAGGCCACGTCACCCAGTCATCGTAGCGTCACACACACACATATATATATATATATATATATATATATATATATATATATATATATATATATATATATATATATATATATATATATATATTGTGATGTAACGGTGAAGGCAACCTTTCTTAGGCGCACAAGGCACAATGCAGCGACCACACCCAAGGCTCAGAACTCAGGCAAGCCAAGTCCCCACAGCAGATGAAGATGACGGCCACTCATGATGATGAACATGCGTAAAGATAGTATATGTGCTTAATGAATGCCTACACTAACCCCCCCCCCCCCCCCCCCACGTGAAAGCGATCATCCTGACCGCAGTTCTTGGCCGCAGTTTAAAGCGAAGAGGAACGCCGTATGAAAGGCTTCATGCGGGATACGTGGACTATTTCTGCTGCCCTGTAGCGGCGGTCCGTCGGAATAAGAACGGGTGCCACGCGATAATTCACAGGAGACGTTTTCTCCAAGACAGTGTAGGGGCCAATAAAACGTAATTGAAACTTCTCGCACAGGCCGGGAGTGCGAATGGGTGTAAGAAAGAGGACTTCGTCGCCAGGGCTGAAGGACACAGCACGATGAGAGGCATCATAATCAAGCTTGCGATCCTGTTGCTTGGCTTGAGTGTTGACGCGAGCCAGCTGGCGGCATTGAAGTAGACGAGAGACGTACTCTTCAATTGAAGATGAACATGGTTTGACAGGCGCAGAGAAGAACGAAACATCGAGGAAAGAAGGGGGGGAAGCGACCGTGGACGAGGTAGAACGGCGAGTAACCGGTTGTGCGCTGTACAGAGGTATTATACGCAAAAGTGACAAATGGCAAAATGGTGTCCCAGTTTCTGTAGTCGTGTTCGATATACATCGCTATCATATCTGACAGTGTACGATGAAAGCGCTCTGTGAGGCCGTTCGTCTGAGGATGGTAACTGGAGCTTGTTTTGTGTGTAGTGCCGGATGCCTTGAGCACTTCTTCGATGAGTTCTGAAAGAAATACTCTCCCACGGTCGCTCAGGATTACACGAGAGCTCCATGTCGAAGGAATATTGATCGAAGGATGAAGTCAGCCACTTCCGAAGCTGATGCAGAAGGCACAGGAGCTGTTTCCGCGTAGCGGGTCAGGTGGTCGACAGCTGTAACTATCCATCGATTGCCCGTGACAGTCATAGGAAGCGGACCATACAGGTCAACGCCAACTACCTCGAATGGTTGCAGGGGACACGGGGGCGGTTGCAATTGTCCACTTCGAGTTGATGTAGGTAGCTTACGACGCTGACAAAGGGCCAAGAGGCAACGTACTCGGCGACACAGGTGGACAAGCCCGGCCAGTAGTAGTGACATCTTATGCGGTCATACGTTTTCTGGAAGCCCATGTGTCCAGCACACATGTCGTCGTGATATGTCTTGAGGACTTGAGCCCGAAGAGAGTGAGGTAGAACGGGCACCGAGCGTTGACCATCAGGGAGGTAGATAGGACGGTACAGGACGTGGTTGTTTAGCTTTAATTGCGTCAGCTGTCGGCGAAGAAGGGCGTTAGGGGGCCGGCAAGTCCCGTCAAGACCGTCCATGATGCGGTGACAGTAAGGGTCAGCACGTTGGTGAGGGAGGAACAAACCACACTCGCTTGGAGAAGTTGGGTCCACAGTAGCTAATGACGAAACATGTAGGGAAGAAACAGCCGAAATCTTCTCGAGTGCGGCAGTGGCGGGTTTGTTAAGTGGCTCCTAAGAGAGCGGGCAACGTGAAAGTGCGTCGGCGTCTTGATGTTTGTTTCCCTACTTGTATGTAATCGTGAAGTCGTATTCTTGTAAGTGAAGAATCCAGCGACCAAGGCTGCCGGACAAGTTCTTGATTGTCGAGAGCCAGCACAAGGCGTGATGGTCCGTAACCACAGTACAGTGGCGGCCGTGGAGATAAGGTCGAAACTTTTGTATTGACCATACGACCGCTAGGCACTTCTGTTCGGTGATGGTATAATTCTTTTCGGCAGGGGTCAGTGCACAGCTCGCGTATGCGACGACTTTCTCATGTGAAGATTTGTCTCGCTGTAGGAGAATTCCACCAATGCCTCAACCACTAGCGTCTGTATGCAGGAGCGTAGGCGCGGTTTTGTCGAAATGGCAGAGGACTGGTTCGGATGTGAGTGCACACTTCAGTTGGGCAAACGCCGCTTCACATTCAGGAGACCACACAAAGGCGACGCCTGATCCGAGCAAATTGTGCAATGGTGAAGCTATTGAGGTGAAGTCTTGAATGAATCGGCAAAAATAAGAAGCGAGGCTGAGGAAACTGTGCAAATATTTGGCTTTTTCAGGACGCGGGAAGTGTTGGACAGCGAAAATCTTGTCTGGATCGGGACGAATACCGTCCTTGCTTACGATGTGGCCTAACACTTTAATCGTCTTGCTCGCAAAACGGCACTTCATGGTGTTCAGCTGAAGGCCTGCGTTTGTGAGGCACGTAAGAAGTTCGTGCAGTCGTTGCAAGTGCTGAGGGAATGTTGACGAGAAAATAACAATATCGTCTAAATAGCACAAGCAAGTCTTCCATTTCAAGCCTCCTAAAACTGTGTCGATCATCCGCTTGAATGTTGCTGGAGCATTGCAAAGGCCGAATGGCATGCCGTTGAATTCGTACAGCCCACCTGGTGTTGAAAACGCTGTCTTTTCTTTGTCAGCCTCGTGCATGGGTATTTGCCAGTAACCTGAACGCAGGTCTAGGCTAGAGAAGTACTCGGCACCTTGCAGTGAATCCAAAGCATTGTCTGTGCGCGGCATGGGGTAAACATCTTTGTGGGTAATCTTGTTAAGCGCTCTGTAGTCCACGCAAAATCGCACGGAGCCATCTTTTTTTCCTTACTTAAACAACAGGGGATAACCAAGGACTCGAGGAGGGACGGATAATGTTCCGTTGCAGCATATCGGCTACATTTTGTTCAATGACCTCATGCTCGGACGAAGAGACGCGATATGGTCGACGGCGTATGATGGAAGTGCCATCAGTCTGGATAAGATGCCTAATAATGGACGTCTGTCCAAGAGATGAGGAATGAGCATCAAACAATCTCCTATGCTTTTGTAGCAAGGCAAGCAACTCACCTGTCTGTGAAGATGTCAGTTCCGGACTAATAGTCGCAGCAAGAACAGAAACGCTTGATGAACGTCCAATAGAAGGAAGGTCAGAACATGCTGGCATAAACGGCACAACAGAGACAGGTTGGGATTCAGTAACGCAAGCCATTTTGGTGCCTTTATGAATGAGAATTTTCTCAGACGTCTGGTTTGTAGCGCATAGAAGTCCGGAGCCATTGTGGAACCGCGCTAGACCTGAAGTCAGGGCTAAACCTCTTGCGAGACAGCGTGCAGGTGGTTGGACGAACACGTCACCAGAGTCGATCCCATTAGAAGTGATGGTAACTGTTCGCTGATGGCCAGGTGGTAGCTCGGTATCTTCAGCAGCGAGCAAGCAAATAGGATCGTCATCCACATACAGGGCACAGTCAGTTTCCATCATATGAACAACATTTTCTCGACAGCAGATGGAAGCGTTCGCCGTAGACAAAAAATCCCAGCCTAATATAAGCTGGTGGGCACACGAACTCAGCACAGCAAATTGCACAAAATGAAGAAGACCAGCTATGAAAACACGAGCGGTGCACATAGCGGCAGGTCTAATGGCGTCCCCTTGAGCAGCGAGCAGTGTAGGTCCATCATAAGGGGTGGTGACTTTTCGCAGACGTGAGCACAAGGAACGATCAATCACAGACAAACAAGCACCAGTGTCTATTAAAGCGTCCACGTACACACCTTCTATTAAAACAGATATCGTATTATAGGGACACACTGGAGGAAATTCTGCCTTTTTGTTCGATGCAGCTTTTCCTCCAAAAGCTTCAGAGGTTAGTTTTCCGGGCGTTGGTTGGTGAATTGCGAGACAGGTCGCAATGGAGACGTGGAGCGGAGGAGGGGTGAGGGTGAGTGGCGCCTAGTAGAGCGGTACGAAGTGGTTGGCTCAGATGTCGCAGTTGGGGACGGTGAGCGACGTAGCGGCAGATCATGAGGACGACGCTGGAAAGCGTACCAGCTAGTCCCATCACCCTGTCCGTAGGTGTCGAATCCACGACGCTCGTCCTGCTGACGCTTCCGACAGACGCGTGCAATGTGGCCCCGATAGCCACAGTAATAACACATAAAACGAGGCGGCTGCCATGGTGGGTGAAAGGGCTGGCTAGGCGCACTCGGAGTTAACGAAGCCAGTGGGACAGGCGTCGAGCGTGCGGGCATCGGTTGTACGAAGGGTGGTGAGCCAGCGAGGACTTGTGCGTACGTCGGCTGGAGTCGAGGTACTGGAGAGTCTACATATGCTGGCCCGGTCATGGACGCCAACTCCTCTTTGATAACGTCGCGCAAAACAGTGTTGGAGGGGGAGGTGGACTCGGTGTCATTGAGAGGCCGAAAGATTGTAGCTCTTCTCGTATAATCGCCCGGATCATTGCACGCAATGAGGCATCAGTCGTGGTGGTGTTTTCAGCGCTGTCCGGCGGTAACCGTTGGGACTCAAGTTCCTCTAGGCGTTGGCACATGGCAACAACATCAGCAACTGTGGTCGGGTTTTGTATGACCAAGGCATTGAACGCGACCGTGCCGATCCCTTTCAATAGATGACGAACTCTCTCTGATTCAGACACGGACGTGCTAAAACGGTGACAGAGAGCAAGCACATCCTCTATATACAATGTGTAAGACTCACCGCATTGTTGCTTGCGAGCATTCAGTGTCTTCTTCGCGAGAGCTGAACGAACCACCAGGGTGCCGAAAATTTGGCGAAGCTGTTGTTTGAAACGTGTCCAGTCCGTAATGTCCGTTTCATGATTAAAAAACCATGTTTTCGCTACGCCTGTCAGATAAAGAGAAACACGGCGAAGCTTGGTAGGGTCATCCCAGTTGTTAGTGGAACTCGCTCGATTGAACTGGTCCAACAAATCCTCCTTATCTTCACCTCGAAGTCCGGCGAACGTGGGCGGCTTACGCTGGTGCGCGGTGATAATCCACGATGGATAGGCTGCGGTAGCCGGGGCTGTGGAGGTAGACGCAGAAGTGCCGGCTGGCTCGTCCTGAGGCATGTTACCGGACACCTGGCACAAACGACGACCTGAGCGGAGCTCCAGGAGGCAGATCAGACTGGGAGAGGACAAAAGATCGTAGAGCATACTCCACCACTTGTGATGTAACGGTGAAGGCAACATTTATTAGGTCCAGAAGGCACAGAACTCAGACAAGCCAAGTCCCTACAGCGGATGAAGATGACGGCCACTCATGATGATGAACATGTGTAAAGATAGCAGATGTGCTTAATGAATGCCTACAATATATATATATATATATATATATATATATATATATATATATTTACGTGAATATGGGCATATATATAAGTGTATATTTGTAATCATTAAAATTTCAAGCTTTCACGGTGCTGTAACTGTGTCAATGTGTCATTGACTGTAACTGTGAAATGTGTCATAAACCATTGTGTTTTGCTCACAGTTGCGTTTCCTGTAATGGCAGGCATCCTAAAATGATTGAAGACAACATTTTCAACCGCAATTAGGAAATTATAATAAATACAATTAAAAAAAAAGTGAGTCAAGCGGTCAAGTCAAATGGAAGAATTAAAGTCCTTCATGCGAAGAACCCAATGCCACTTTAGTATTTCGGAAAAGTAACCTCCAGTAGTAACTACGAATCGGTGAATTTCTTCTAAATTCTGTGGTGAAACCGAAACGCGAAACAGTGCAACTGCTATATTCACCTGAGACGTTCAAAATGAGAGAGCGTTGTTATGTAAACCATTACCCGACTACGCTCTGTGAGTGTATGGGCTCCGCTTGCAACTACAGCACGCATGACGCATATACGTTATCGAATGGGGAAAAAGTGCACTCCTGTATCCGCTGTTTTTACGTCATTGTAGTCGTCTGCTTGTTGCGCTCATCGTTGTAGTTTTGGTTTCGTCGAAGAATCGCGGATATTATCATTTTTTTGCAGTTATTACTATAGAGACTGCTTTTCTTAAATATCAAAGGGGCAATGGGTTCTTGGCATGAAGGATTTCAATTCTCCCTTCTGACTTAACTGTCTAACTCCACTAAATAAATGTTGTTTATTTTAACTTTTTTTCAACCTTTTAAATATGCCTGCCACTAGAGAAAAAGCATTTTTGAAGACTGCGAGGAAACAGCTTCTTTCCTGATTTTTAAGAATATTGGACACCATTTTTAACACATCTTAATATATATATATATATATATATATATATATATATATATATATATATAATAGATTGGCACAATGCAGAGGCGTCCACATTGATAAAAACAAAGCGCCAACTTCATGAGAGGGTAACCCGCAAAAATTCACGGCGAATGAAATGTCCACATTTTATTGTCTTACGTCGCACAGAGACTCCCAGTTTACGAACTTTACAATGAAACTCGCGATGCCATAAAAGCAACAGCAACTTTACGAAGGCAAATATACAGCAAGAAGCACACATTCGATATTAACTAAACGATATTGTGATCGCGAACTGGCATCCAGCTTGAATGTGTGGTCTCCTCAATGCTCACACGCACAAATTCGCTTTACGTGGTGGCTTCCACGTCACCAATGCAGGCCAAACATAGGACGCACCAGGGACACGAAGGGGGTCGCATTTGTTCAACAGAACCGAGAAAGACCTCGAAGGGGACGCGTGTTACAATCTACTACAAAACTTGTACATCTTTCCTCGCGTCACCCACTATTCTTGCGTTTCGCCATCCCTAAATTTACGCACGCATGATCCGCCGGGCAGCGGTCGAAGCAGTGATCGAGAGATCACATAGGTTGGGTGCAAAACACAAACTTAAGAGTAATGATGGTCTTCTAGAAATACGTATAAGCGTACGCACCACTGACTCGGAAAAAAAATCGATGACTTGTATCCGTTGAAGCAAGGGAAATTTCGGACGCATCGTCGTCTCGTTAGAAATCGAATCCCCAATCTGTTTCGCAAGATGGCGCGTACAGCGGTCTGGCGGTGTGACGGGGAACCGCCGACGTATCGAGTTTAGCCACTCTGCGCCTGTGCGTGAGTCATCCTCGTCTGCCGCGAGGTTGCGACGACTTCGTGCGTTATAAAATACCTTGGGCAGGGAAACTAAACGGCGCATTCTAGCGAAAAGAGAAGCAGCGGCCGTTAACTTTGTTGGTTGTTTAAAAAGGATCTTCAGCACATTACATCCGAAGATGAATTATGTCGAAAGCACTATTGAAAACAGACCAAACTTATATGTTTGCTATCATCGCATACTAAATCACTTTAATTCGTGAGTGTGTTTCCGCATAGTCAAGTTCCATTATTTTATCGAGGGTTCACCTTCATTTCAATAGCTAAGTATCAAGCTTTCGATATTCGAGCTATACAAGAGGAGAATTAAGGGTGCGTGTAATAAGAAAACGGCATCATTCATCCAACCCTGAATAATAACAATATTTAGGGCTTGAAGCATCAAAACCACGGTATGAATACGAATAACGCTGTTGTGAAAGGCACCGTGAATTTCTGAGATTATAGTTACAGTGGTCAGAAATCTCTTACTGCTCTTTACAAGGTCCATCTTTTACAGGGTTCCTGAACTTTCTACCATTTGGCGTTCTTTCACACTCAACTAAACCTAAGCAAAGAAGATTCTGGAATTTCAGCCTTCATCGAAGTTGGGCCGCGGCTGTGATCAAACCCGCTCGTTTCTAGTCAGCAGCTGAGAACCATTATACCACGTCGGTTCACGTGGTTAGTAACCACTCAAGGAAACTGAGCTCAGCGTCAGAATTTATGTGCAATAGTCCTGAGCGGCCTTTATTTCCTCCTTTTCCCTTTCCCAGTGAAGGTTAGCAACCTCTAAGCTACAATCGATGAGCTCTTTATAACATTTTGATCTCATTTGTCTCGAATTCGTCACGCTGGCATTCACAGTTCACGCTTACAAGAGTGCGGCAGCGTATTGATACGATAATGCTTTTCTTTTCTTTTGAATGCCGCTTAGTGCATATGCGGACTTGGGTGCTTTCGCTGAGTGAATGGAAACGCAAAATTTCGCATTACGCTTCAGTGCCGGAAGTCTGCCAAGAGCGCGTTCTAGAATAAAGTGCCGCTTGAATAGGTCTTACGACTACCAGTGAAGCCATACTGCAAGCGTGCAAGTTGATTCGTAGCAGCAAGTGTTTTTTTTTCTATAAACAATTGACAATTAACGAAAAACAATTGTGTTTTTCTACTTACTTGCAGTTTCTGTACATGACAACTGCCTCCTCTCTTGTTTTCGAGTTTCTCCTAACCGACATTTCCATAACGGTCATATAGCTTCGAGGGTGGACTAATAAAATGCTCTTCATTTCTTTTTAAACTAGATAGTTCTGATGTCAAGACAGTGCGATTTCAAAGCCCGTGCACGCGCATATATACTTCTTTGAGTTCATCCTAAAAAAACCACTCATTGAAATGAATCTCCGTGGTCCTGTACCCACCAAATTGATGTTTCGGAAAGAAATGCTCTGTTGTGACTGGGAGGCCATCTTCCTAGCGCAGTAGCTACGAGAATGCGGTTATAGTCCTTACGGTTCTGTGAAGCATGCTACACATGCTTCACAGAATCTTATATCGTAGCTACGTATGCGTAGCTACGATATAAGGAAATAGTCACGCGGGTAAGGATGTTATATTTCAGTCTACGTTCTTTCTTCGCGTCTCCGTTCTGATGAAACACATTTGCAGGGTTCATATTACAGTCTTTCTCATCTCATTGAATGCCAGGGCTTAGAGTCTACAACAGCAAAGCCAACTTTTCTGTAGCGGTTCAGTGAATAACACTTTGGAAAGCCTTTGGAAAGCACATAATGATGGCACCACTCTTGTGCAATGGTTACAACAAAAAAACGAATGGAAGAGTGGGTGGACAACAGGGGAGAGGAGATCTTTATATTTAGAACCTTTCGTGATGACGAGCAAAGTCACTGTTGTTATGTTGGTATTCTGTTTCTTATGGTTAAATCGTTGTATAGTTCAGGGCTGCATGATTGATGACACATTGATGCATGTTACAAATGTGATTTAGTATTGCGAAAGCTTTTACGTAACACGCCATAGAAGTATGGCGGTCGATGAGACGGCAATATTTTTGACGTGCCACGTTTTGTTGTTACCTTTATTGATTTATAGAGAACTTGTTTGGTTGGAAAGAATATCCAGTCTTAGAAAGCGGATGCTATTTGGATCAAAAGCTGCTACCTTGTTTACTTTTCTCGCAATTGTTCAATATGTCAGGCGCACTAATCTCTTGTGCTTAGTATATAGAATGTTGCGGGGTTCGCTGAAGAAGTGACGGAACACGATCAAAGCATGTCAGATGAGATACTTTTTTTTTTTGCAGACGCATATCAATCAATTCGTATAGGGTATAGATGGCACCCACTTTACTGAATGAGCTGCGGCAGAACCGACGGTTACTGTGCATTTTACTACTTTAGACGGATCTACACCAAACTTTCTTTTCATCTTCCAAGAACTCGCACACACACACACACACACAACGAAAATAATCGTAATAGTATATCTTGGCCTCAAGACCTAAGTGCTGTCAAGACTGTGCAAGGAATGCGTCGATTGCCGCGAAAGTTGAGGCCGATGAGTAAAAGTTTCAAGGCTCCATTAAGCTTAGGTGGCACGACTTTCGTGCCGGCTGAGAGGAAAGGATACGTCGATAGTTTTCGTTCGAGGGGCTGCAGAACTCCAGTAGTCCTCTGTGATCGTGACATGAAATATTTATTGCTGTATCTTTTTCTCGAGACGTGAGATTGCTTTCGGCTGGCGCCCGATCATGGCTTTTATACCTGCGGGTGCTGTAGTCAGGTACATCACTATTTTTTCAAGCCACTTTTCCGTAGCGCTTTTGTCACTGTGTGGCAATATTTCTTTCGCAATGCCGAAGACCGCTTTAGTGGGCCATTTTATTTTTCATAACGATAAGCGATGGCAGCTGAAAACCAAACATAATTGCTGTACAGTGTGGGCCTCCCATTTTTGTGAGTACACTTCTTAAGCAGAACGTGGTGAAGCAGACACACAAAAGAACAGAGATCATCATCGCTCACAAGGACGTTAAAATAACTTACCTAAGTGTAGCAATAATTAGAGATGCAAAAAATCCTTCCATTATCACCTTATGATGAACAAGACGCGAGATAGCGAACAACCTATGTTTCCGGAAAGAAGGTGTCGCGACTGCTTCCTATACTTTTGTTTATGACGTTATTTTTTATTTCCTGCAGCTAGCAAAACTCAGTTTTGCTCAAGTTATACCATTACACAAGGGAATTCAGTGTCTTCAGCAGCTTTGTCTAGCTAATGCCTCATGAACGTTTCCACCATCCTATTGTGAGAAAACAAAACGTGGTAACTTGATTTTTTTCTCAGCTAAGTTGTTACTCACCTTCTAATGGTAGTCTCATCCCACAGACGAGGTCAGCCACAATTACTACTTTCTCCATTTCTGATGTAAACACAGCGGCAGGATTTTGATGCAGGTGAAATCCTCGAGGACCCTGCACTATACGCGCCCGTTGAGAAACACAAGGAGGTCAAACTATCCGGAGCCTTACACTACAGCGTGCCTTATAATTATATCGCGGTGTTGTGAAGTGAAACCCCAGATATCCTATATAAGTTACCCTGGTTAGTTGGTTGGTCTCCAAGTTCCTGGTGCAACACACCACGGGAGATCGGCCATGAAAAAGACGGCACCTTATTTCAGAAATAAGATTGTTTGGCCAGCCGAATATTTTTCGCACGAGAAGACACAGCATGCGACACATATTTCTTCCCCATTTCATTACCTCCTCGTTACCGGAAGTTCGAGTCCAACGTAACACCTAGTGCTACGCTGGTTTTGATTGCTACTGTGCCTCATCGTCCTTTTCACGCTCATGTCCCCCAGGCTGTTTGTTTTTGGTTCAAATTAAGATCACACGTCCTTACGAAATATGAAGGTAACGAATCCGAAAAATGAAAGTTACGTTGCAGTAACTGATGGAAAGCATCGTGCTTCAGGCGGTGACGATAGGTAGCAAACGCATGGCGGCTGCTTCGTGAAACCCAATACTGTTATGTAATTTCCATGCTTTGATGAAAAAGATGACCTCAATGCACTCCGACCTTTCCTCGATGCTCTCACAGAACGCGTGAATCGGATTAAAAGCAGAGTCCTCCCTGAAGGCTTTGTGTTGATAAAGGCACTGGCTGTCCCTGAGAGTTGTGCTGATCCATAAATAGAAGAATTTTGCTTTTGCTGCAGGTTTATTGTGCACTGCTCAAAAGAAACAGATAAGCACCATACGTTACAAATGATGATCGGGCGATCCACCTGTCCAAAAAACAGTATTTGCCACTTTACACGAGAAGACACGGTTGCGACACGTCTTCCTTCAAATTTCATCACCTCCTCATTACGCGAATATCTGGTCCAATATGATAGCCAGAGTGACCACGTTTCCTGCACGTAAGGCGAGGAAAGGTTTTATACTGTCAATAAAGTAGACGACGAGTATCGCAATCTAAGTGCAGCCTTCGAGATTAAAAATGAGTTTGCCATAAATTGGGACAGCCTATACAGCTTTCCTATATAAATACCTATTCGCTAATCTATAATTATAATTTCATTATTTAACGAGCTTTTGTTGATTATTCACTTTGATGCCAATTTACCTGAGGCAAAATATTTCTGCCTGGACGTATAGTTCATGCGAGAAGACGGTAAATGCATGACTGAAATGCCGTCATTAAAAAAAAATATGTACTTTGTCTAAAAAAAGAACACCCTGCATGTACACGTTGATATCTTTCTTAGCAGGCAGACAAAAGAAAAAAAAAGCGAGGCAGAACCGAGCAATGACCTGCGCAAACTGACGTCGCCAGCCTATAGTGGGAAAAAAGTGGTGGGTGCCGGAGCCTCAGATGGGCGCCGATAAAAGGGCGGCTCCATCGTTCCCGACGACCGTTAGCGCAACCGGAGGGGCAGCAGCTGAGTCTATTCTCACGCAGCCACTGGAAAAGCGATGTCGACAGAGGAGAAAGCTACTACATAGGCTCGATAAGAAAGACTATTTGTTTCTCTATTTCTATTTGGTCGCCTTTTTTCGCGCACTATGACAAGCAACCCACTGGTCATTGCTTCTTGCACTCAGACATAGACAAAGAAATGCCGAGATCATTCAAATAAACGGAATCGTTAACCCTCTTTTCCATTACGCAAATACAGGGAGGGAAATGACCTTCACGAGGAAGAAACATACTGAAAACGAACTAGTATTCGCTCCCTTACTTTATATATATGGGAAAGAAGTGTATATTTGAGGGCTCGATTTTCCGTGTTTCGACACAATAATTATGAAACCTAACAAAATTCCTGGCCACGGCAAATCATTTTTCACCCACTTTTCTTTCTTCACTAACCTCCCCTGTTATATATATATATATATATATATATATATATATATATATATATATATATATATATATATATATATATATATATATATATATATATATATATATTAAGAGGTGCGTTTGGCTCCTGTTATGACTTTTCATTTGACTCCCGAAAAAATTGCTCCTGTCCTCTGACGAAAGTATGTAACGTAAAAGACGAAAAAAGACATAGGAGAAATTGTATCGACACACACAGTTCTCAAGGCAGTATTCAATTACATGCCCTTGACAAATACCGAGCGAGGGTAAACATGCTGTTGTGAACTGTAGATCTCTGCAGAACGTTGGCCAGAGAGTTTGACTGTGATACCGAGGTTTGAATTGAGAGCTAAGTAGCGCGTCCATTGATTCACAGTGTTCACAGATAAAAAAAATTGGATATTTTATAAGAAACATTGCGCAAAGAAACAGTCTGGTAAGCTTAATTTTTACGATGTATCTTTGTTACATATGGCACTTAATATTTTGCCAGAGTAGCCTTCGCCAGTAACTGGTGACGAATTTATTCGCTATCGCTTTCGTATAAAATGACGGCGCTATATAGGTAAGTTCAGCAATGAACAAAACAAATGAGGAAAGGAGAAACAAATTGGCAACACTGTTCTTTTCTGTTCTGTGATTTTTTATTACTACTGTTTTTCTATGAAGAGGTTGAGGTGTGCATACCACGCCTACTCCATGTCAATAATTTCTGCGGGGAAAAAAATTAAGGAAGGCTACCCAAACTGAAGAATCCGGAAAAACACGACGATAACAAAAGATAAACACTGGCAAGTGAAATATATGGTGAAAAACTGTCTTTGGGTATATTTGCTGTTCTATTTATGACAAGCACCTCAATGCTGCGTATGTTACGTATAAGGACGTGTTTAGAATTCACTGCTTACAGTGAAATCGCACTGCAATACCGAAAAAAACGGGAGGAGGATGCAGTAGCTAATAAGAACTTTCTTCCTCCTTGTCCCGAGCAACGCACTAGAACACCGAGCTCTGCCAGCAAGACCAGTGGTGCCACCAATTCTGAGCGCGAATTCTCAATGCGACACGCATACTTGAAAAACCAGCGCAAACGCGACGAATAATAAATGCGAGTGCCAGATTCTTCGGCAAGAAATTATTAAATACAGCGAATACATGTTTTTGTGTGTCGACACATATACGCATGACACTAGACACACGTACATGAGTGCCGTCAGCGCAGTTTTCACGTACAAAACATGAATAAACATCCTAAAACCATTTCAACGACGTGAACTCAATGTATCAAATACAGGTAATGTATGTAATCACTCTGATACATGTGCATTCCTTATCAGGCGGAAAAGCACTACCATTGAAATGTCTCGCAAGCATGCAAGCAAGCGTATTCAGGTGCTTGGCACATCCTCCACGAGGCTGTGGGTTTCATGAAAAACTCATTTCATGCCACTGATGGCGTTAAATGCCAGCTCCGGCGTTTTTTTGACCATGTCAAATTAATGTTGCTTTTATGTTCACCAAACGCTATTGTCATGGGTCTGATAGCAGAAATGCTCGACAAAGGCTAGAATATATTTAAATAAGCACAAAAGTGCAACACCAAAACCAAAATCAAACCTTAGTACTATCTTCGTGTGACGTAAGCATTGGTAAAACCCATGCTTACTGAAAATCGTGCAAGGCATCCCTGTCTCTCCAGCGCGGAGTATAAATGCTGCCTGCGATGGCGACGAAGGGTAGACGCTAAAGAGAAAGCTGAACCTATCGCAACAGCCGCACCTGTCTGTCACTGACTGTGCTATGTGCACAAGCTCCCCGGAGCTATCCAGAAATGACAGCTGAGATTTAGACTCATGTGGAGGACAAGTTCAATTGCCGAAGATTAAGGGCAATTGCTAGTTGTGCATACGACTGTCAGATGACGCCACCTGTCCAAGCCGCTCAAGTTTATGGGGCCGTGATTGGTAAAATGGTATCGCTTAAAAGTTGGCGGAGTAACTGAAGCTTCCTGATGGTGCTGCAGAAAGACTGTATACGTCTGGCCACAGCGGAGTTTAGAATAGTGCTGGCACGGCTGAGGGCAATTATTTTGGACAAGTACGCACCCGCTTTCGAACGACGTGCTAGGCCCGGTCACGGTGCGCCTTCTATACGTTATAAAAAGTGTTTTCATGTGTTAATGGACTTCCTAAGTACACTACCGTACAGTAATGTTCCCGTATGGGCCCTTTTCTGCCGGTACAGCATTAAACAGTTTTCGTGAGGTGAGCCGGCACTGCTAGCTAATACAATATATATTATCGAGACGAAAGATAACAGTAACCTCCGAGTGTTTCCCGAATGTTCAGGTGGGGAATCGTGTGCAATCACAACGCAACACCACCTACCACCTATCGCTAGCAGGCCTGAAATTCGCACGCAAAACAACGAAACGTTGACTAAGCAACACATGCGATCATTCTCTTGTCAACAGCAGACGATGTAGTGGTGCCTCGGTTCCGTCACATCCATCGCTTTGACGTAGGCGTTGACACACAGACACACAACATTGCCAATAGTTCTTAGAAGCCGGTCGGAAACGTTGGGGCAATCTATAAAATTTATTTGTAAAAAAATCTGTATATCTCTTCAGCCTGTAATTGAAATAGAAACGGGCAAATGAACGTACCCAGCGAATCTCATTGAGATTTTTGACCCCGAAAAATCGTCCGAGTTAACCTTTAATACCTTTGTGCAATTTTTGCAACGCCGGTCCATGGAATGAAATCAGGCCACTGAATCATGCATGCTATTTACATTGACGATGATGATTGACACCACTCAGTTTCTTCTTTTTTTATACCATTCATTTTCCTATGGACATAGTTTTATGCAGCGGCTTCCTTAATTGTGTAATTAGAAAAGAAATGTAATTTTAATAGAAAACAACACATTGATAAGTGCACTCCATGGCCTCTGTATTTTTTAGGGCGCTGCCTGTAAGCATCACCTATTGAGTATTATTTATTTATCAAGTACGCATCTTCTGAAGAATACATCAACTCTTCACCACGTGGATTCTCTCGTCTTTGGAGAAAATGCAAAACCATTTCAGTTGCCTTGTTTTTGACTGACCTTTTGATTCTGTGCCGCATATTTACTGAGTCATAAGCTTTGCACATATCAGAAACACTGTGACCGAAAAACAGAAAAACGACTCAACAGAACAAAATCACGTGGGCGCACACAAACTGCAGCCTCCATCGGAGCTCTTACTCGCGCCTGATAAAAGGTTCCGTCAGGCTATGTCGCAAATATTCAGTGGACATAAATCTAATGGAAATGTCTGTGAGCAATGTTGTCTTTTCTGTGGGTAGCAGACTGCTCCTTTTTTTTTTTGCAAACGCCGTCGGCACTTCTGTTATCCTCAACTTATTGAGATTAGGCGGCCATGTCGTCACTCACGGTCATGTTTATAGGAGCGTCACGATTATTACAAACAGAGCGGGAAAACCACGGGCCTTAAGAAGCTGTCATGAATACAAGAAGACAACAAAGATGAAGTGCCATACGAAAAGCAGGGGCATGTGGAATAACGTAGTTCTGACCCGCGTCGTCATTGTGCTCTTATTCACGCGAAACCTTTCCTTCGTCCCACAGTTGTCGAAACAGTAGGTATGTGGAATATGTATCTCTCTCTCTCTCTCTCTCTCTCTCTCTCTCTCTCTCTATATATATATATATATATATATATATATATATATATATATATATATATATATATATATATATATATATATATATATATATATATAATCCAAACGCGTTATTTGAAGGCCGTAAGTTCGATTCCAGCTCACGGCAAGGTATTTTTCACCCACTTTTCTTTCTTCTTATTTACATTGCATTGGTGCTAAAAATTTTCCCTATACATTCCTTGGCGTTATTGTCTGTTAAGATCTTAATAATATTGTCTCAAAGCACGGAAAAACGAGCCCGAAGGTATACGCTTGTTTCCCATATATATATATATATATATATATATATATATATACAATAATAATGAGATCTAACAGACAGTAATGCCAAGGAATGTACTGGGAAGTTATCAGAACCAATGGAATGTAAATAAGAAGAAAGAAAAGTGGATGAAAAAATGACTAGCCGTGAGCAGGAATCAAACCTACGACCTTCGAATAACGCGTTCGATGCTCTAACCACTGAGCTACCACAGCGGCCTTCCCTCCATCCACTTTTTTTTGGGGGGGGGGGGGGTTTATATGTGAATTTAGAAGTAGGAGTGACAGTCAGCGCCATCTATAAGCCAAAGGACGAGTGTGAAAACACTCGTCGTTTGGCTTTTAGATGGCGCTGACTGCACTCCTACTCCTATGGGTGGCCTCGAAAATTTCACTCCTATGGGTGGCTCCAAAAATTTCCGACCACTTGGGATTCTTCGATTGATTGATTGATTGATTGATATGTGTGATTGATATGTCCCAAAACCACCATATGATTATGAGAGGCGCCGTAGTGGAGGGCTCCGAAAATTTCGACCACCTGAGGTTCTTTAACGTGCACCCAACTCGGAGCACACGGGCCTACAACATTTCCGCCTCCATCGTAAATGCAGCTGCCGCTGCCGGGATTCGAATCCGCAACCTGTGGGTCAGCAGCCGAGTACCTTAGCTACTAGACCACCACGTCGGGGCTACCTGAAACCGTAAAACAAGTGTTGTACAATTCAAGAAGTGATAAATAAAGGAAGGAGTTTAAAAACATTTTTTTTTTGCTAAAACAATGTTTTGACTGATTCATGGCAAGGATTTTCTCCCTGAAAATATAAACTTCCTATGGTGACAGATCTCCGTAGCTTGAACTATGAAGTTGTCCCTACATTCGTTTTAAGTTCATCCTCAGTAGTTGTACTGAATTGCAAGATCAAAGGTTCTTCATCACGGGTTAGTGTGCGAGCTAAAACGAGTCCCCGGCACAGGAACTGAGTTGTAACAGGCAACGCGATGGCGGTGGTTAGCAGGGCGCTGGCAACTACGTCTAAGAACCTTTGAGAAATCTCATTTCTCAGCATCATCGGGACTTAAAACGACTGCCGTGAGGAAGAGGAAGACAGTTTCTGATGAAGGATGAGCCTTGCAATTGTGATTGATAGTTTTACTTTAGGAATTGAGCAGTACAAGGAGCTCTAGGGCCCGGAACCTGCCAGTACGCATTCAATGTAGACTAATGATGAGGACGAATTCAAACCATCTATATATACTGTGTCTCAATCATTCTGCTTGGTCCAACATGGCAGATTAGTGGCTGGGGTGCACGGCTGCTGCCCCGAAGGTCGCGAGTTCGATCCTTGATGCGGTGGTTGTATTTCGATGGAGGCGAAATTATAGAGGCCCATGTTATGTCAGCGCACGTTCAAGAACACTAGATGGTCAAATTTCAGGGGCGAAGCACCTCATTGCGACACCCGTTCGTCCCTCGTAGCCGTGGTAGTAGTGTGTAAAAAGTATAACATTTTGACCTCCAAGGTGGTGCCGGTGAGAGATTTCTTCTGTGCGTTGTTGAATAATAAAAGATAGTGCTTAATGTACATACCAATGGCTGCTAAGGGGGAATGAGAGACATGAGAATTCGGCTTTATTTAACGCGCACGCTGCAAATTTTTTATTGTTCAACAATGCACAGAAGACAAGAAAGTGTTGCTACGTTATACTCGCTGGGCGTATCCTCCTAGGTTTTAGAAAGGTTTAGCGAGCGTTGGGCCGCAGTACCATGAATACAGTGAACTAGTATATACCATGAACTCTAGGTGGTTAAAAGTGGGAAGTAGACGTGAAGCGCAAGCCGTAAGAAAGTGTGCGTGTGCCTCCTCTCGTTCAGTTCTTGGAATGTCGGCTGGATGGCGGTGCTTCTATATGAAGAATGTATGATGAAAAGATGCGAGATGGTGGTACTTGGAGTGTTGAATAGGTGGACGAACGGACACACAGACGGATGCATAGACGGATGGGCGGACGGATGGCTGCACGGACGGATGGGCGCATGGACGCACGCAGGAGTGGATGCATATACGAAAGCAGGGACCGACGCATAGATGAACGGGAGGACGCACGAACAGACACAGGCACGGACGGGCGGATGGACGCACGGGCGGCCACACAGACCCACGCATGGATGGACAGACGGATGCTTCGCCCCACTATCCATCATTCACTCTGTGGATACGCTGCCATTTTTTTTGTAGCCTTACAATATGGCGTGTCCTATATTCATACCTCAGGTTTTCAGACGCCAAACCCCGCATGCCCCATAGTTTAAATATTATTCATTGTTGACCCCTGCTAGTTCATTTACAACGTGCATCATTCACTCTTCAGTACTATATTACACAGTAATTTTGTAATGAAACTGAAACATCGTAATTATCCAATGATTTCACAGCAAGAAAAGTCTACTTGTGCCCTATGCCACCTTGTCCTTCTACCTACTCATTTACGTTGAGAAAGGTTTATAAACGTGAAGAGTGGGGGAAGGGTGAGGACAGGTTCCTTCTCTCAAGAGTTATATAAGGGGGCACTAAGTATGCCCCATATCTTTGCGCAGTAAGGCCTGTTCTGTTCTTGTTTAGTGTCCAGATTTACGGCGACAGGTATTCCACCAGAACGGTGGTAGAGAACCTGTGATGTTATGTTTCAAGAGCCTTTACTCTCTCTAAGGCGGGAACGAAAGGCAGGCTGGTAGGAGCAGCGCGCCAACCCTTCAATTTAATTTTTGCATTCATTGTGAAGGCTGATTTTTTTCCTACTCAATGACCGCCTTTGATTCTCAGTAGTGGGGATTGTCGGACAGATACTTCGGTTGATTGCGGAAGGAATACGAGACGCTGCACAGTACGCAGCAGCAACAGCCCAGTCAATGCAATGTTTAACGACGGGCCCGCTAGCAGACACCCATATACCATGGTTTTAGTGCGACTGTAAAGAATAATAAGCTAATACCATAAATAATCGTCTTATACGATGGACGCGGGGTGGGGTGTACGACCTTTGGGCAGCACGGGAGAGGGTGACGGGAAAGCAATCGCAAGATGCGCTTCCGAGTACGAGAGGGCGCTAGGAAGTTCTCAGTTATTCAAGAATCACGACGCTTCCTCGTTTCGCTTGTCGTGCCTTCCCTATAACGAGACTGTAACAAAAGCGACTGAAAATACAGAATTTTGCGAGTAAGAAAAAAAATTGATTGACTACCAAACTGTGCTGTGAGAAGAAAAGTTGAGTTGCTGTTTTATAGCATTAGATTTTCTGTCTTTCTTCCTTTCCCGATAAAGCACGGGGGCGTGAAGGCGTTGCACGGATCGAATGTAACAATAGGCCGTGCCACACGGGAGTGACACACGGAATTACGCCCATCGTAACTCGTATGTCTTTACGGAAATTGCGGGAGGTCACGTCACAAGCAAGCCTCTGGGAAATTATTGCACTCATAGTAATGGTCAGTGACACACGTCGAGAATTGTGCTTCGCAAAGTGAATTTGCAAATTGCCGTTTAGGTTGTTGCAAGGCGCGATTTGCAGCAAATAAAACGAAATCGTAGTCTTATATTTCCTCAAATACTACCGCGTAGGGTGTATTTTTTTCTTATTCGTGTTCTTAGTAAAGCCTCATCTGACAAGAAAAGCTACACAGACATTTAAGTTTCCTTACGCGCACTCAATGTTAAAGCAGCGTGGACAATCCAGAAAGACGCGTAGTAAAGTGGCGAGGCTGACGAGGCCTCGGGAAGTCCGATATATCGAAGCCTACGTTTTTTCAGCAATTATTGCACCTGACATCGCCATGTGATATCCTCACATGGTCAAGTAACGTTGCAAATTAGGCTTCTTTCATGCAGCCCTGTCACATGATGTGATCGCTTGCTCGAGTGCTCAAATCAGGCAATGTAAATTTTGTGGACAGTCCTCCAAAACTTTGTGGTTGGGCGAAGTCAGTCATGAGTCAGGTGGCATTTCAAACGGGGTCATCTCAATGGACCTTTCCAAAAATCGCAGCACGGTGCCTTCCTCTGGTAGATTGGCTCTGAGGCATTATGGGAGAGCGTAGCACCAGGTGCGTAGAGCAGACGACGCTTTCCCGCAGTCGCCTGTTTTCATTGCACGTCATGAGTGGATTTGGCTGACGTAAGGTGCCGCTGTTTTGAAGAAACAGCTACTTGTAAGTGCTGCGACTTTCATGGACGCAAATTAGACTGTGTTGTTCGTCTTAAATAGCCATAATCATCAGTGAACATGCTGAAGAAAAAGGAAAGTGGTGGAAAAATCTACTCTGTTCTTAAATGTGATAATACGCGAAAAGCACCGGACGTTTTTGTTTATGCTCAGGGCTACATCAGGACGTTTTTGTATTACTTTAGCTCAGATTGATTTTAGATAAGAGGTCTGCGTTCTCATTCACTGTGATTACGGGGCTGCGATTTATACTTGAAGCATGCCATGTAACTACGCAAATTTAGTCCGGTGAAAGCCTTAGATACCTTTTTCGTGGGTCACAGGATCATCTGCTGATCTTCCTAAGACGACTAGAAGATAAACGCCATCTTTCTGTTCGATGTACTGATTCTACCCCGCCAGTCTGAGTGTCAGCAGGATTTTGCTAGTGCGAACCCGTTTCGCATCGCAGCTGGTGGAGAGGAGAGCACTGGTGTAGCTTGGGTGCAGACAAGTGCTGGTGTGGCTTGAGTGCGGGCAGTCGCCCTTTTGCACCCCTTTGCCGATGCTCGTGCTCACCACCATTCACCCGACCCCTGGAAAACTTGCTGCACCAAACGAAGTAAATCACTGCAGATCGGAGGCAGTGCAAAAGTGATTATGGATTTTCTTCGTAATCACACCACCTTTGCCCAAGCAGGATGTCGTGGGAAGACGTGATCATGTGATGTAACGTGGAGTCGATTGTCGTCACATTTCTTTATGATGTTTGACGTCGTATATGATGTCGGCACGTGATGAGAAATTTTCGAATCACTCGACGCCGCCGACACAGTGCGTCTATGGTCAAACTTCACGTTTCATGAAACATTGAAGATTTTTCCCCAAAACACCAAAAAAATGGCCGTTGGTGGCATTGGCGTCCCGCGACGTCGTTGTCAAAAAGAGGGATGAAAAAATCATCATGTGATGGCACCCCCAAACGACGTCGTCCGGACAGCGCAGATCACCAAAATGTGTGAGGTGATCATAAGGTCTGATGACGACGTCAGTAAGGTCTCAAAGTGAAAAAAAAAAAGTGCCACACTTGCGCACTTGGTATGCATGCGCCTGAAGGTAACGTGAACGGCATGTGCGTAACTATGGAAACACACGTAAAAAAGAACAATTCTAAAGCGCTCATGCGAAAAAGGTAAGCTTGAAAAGGTGTATTTATTATGTGGCAACGAAATAGACTGTCTCTACGTATTTCTCACTACGTATTACATTACAGAAAAAAGTAATAACAGAAAGCCTTCTAAAAGGGCGCAGTGCTGGGCTTGTTGGTTCTACGTGAATAAAAATAGCGCAAAGACCGCAGAACACAAAGAAAGAAAACTTTCTGTATGATTTTCAAACAGGTAACTTCACTGAAATTTACTTGCCCCCCCCCCCCCCCCCCCGCGCGCACTCTTTGTAACTATATTTTCGTCTTCTATACATTATATCTGCGACTGAATTGAACTAAAAGTGTTTATTTAAAGAAACTATCATGCAAGAGATTGAAGAAGCTGGTGCGTGGGTCCCTTGTCTAGGATTTCACTACTCAAGGCAGCCCATTGCGCCTTGTCTACAAGCGCCACTTACACTAAAACAACAGAGCTGTAAGCAATTTTTGCATACATATATTGACAGTTCTCATGATGAAGCTGACTGCTTGAAAAAAAAAGCTTCTAGCTTTTTCTCGAATATTGATAAATTGAATAGCGGCAATTTAAATAAATAGGTAGACTAACAGTATGAGAGATGACAGAATTAACCTCGTAACCTCATAAGACATACGAAGTCATTCAATTTTCAAAGTTAAATTATGATCCTTGGCAACAGAAAATAAACAATTGAGTTTATTATATGGTCTCGGTCGTCAGTTATGAAAAAAAAAAGATGAAGAAATTGTTGGCTCTTGCGAGAAGATAGAAGTACTTGGAGCGTAAAATTCATTTTACTAAAAGCTTTTGTGCACTGCATAGATGCTATGCCTTATAAGCTATCTGGTAATGGAAGCATCCGCAGTACACTTGCTGACGTGTGCCCTGGGTTTTATTATATTTTTACATATGAAACTACATAGCGCAGTTGAACGCCAAAGTGGTGCGAGGCGAATATGTCATATAACCTTTATAACAATAACAGTTCAACAAAAGCTACATATGATGGAATCAAGCAGAATAAAATAAATTGCGCTCAAACGCGAGCACTTAGCTCTAACTACTCTGGAAAACACAACGCCTAATGTCACGATAAACTGTAAATTTAAGCGTGATGCGCATGTAAATGAGCCGTGGATGACGTTTCAAGTACCCTGATCAAAATTAAGCATGCAGTTCATTTAGGTCAGCGTGAGGCCAAGTATGCGTGCCGTGGTTCTGTCATGGGCGAGAATGAGGGAACCATGTACGCGTGTGTAACGGATATCACACGCTTAATATTTCGTGGTGAATACGCGTAAGCATTTACCATCAGGCTTATACAAATCCTAATAGGAGAGCCGTGATATGGGGCGCCGTCTGCTTGAAGGGCGATCACGCGCATCGCAACCACGAACGTGACGAGGTGCATACGCATGCGCATACGCCTTCTCCACGCGCCTATCACGAGGAATACGAAACTTTCATGTTGGGAGGTAGTCGACGAGCACACGTTTGAAAGGCTGCTCTCAGTCATGTTTGTTACAAATTCTGCAGGTGGTAGCGCCGAGATTTCTGCCATTTCTCACTTCTGCAGACATTCGTCGCATTCAAATTAGTGGTGCAACCACACCAATTGGGATCGTGGCGTGTTTGTGAGAGGAAATCCACCACGCTTTGACAGCTCGGCAGCAACATTGCCACCCACATGAATGGTGCACATATAGTGACTGCTCAGCTGTCATTCATGGACTATCGAATATATATGTAAGAACGTTAGTAATGCTTCAATCGTAAACTCTATACCATGCAGCTAACATGAATGATTTGCAATGGTTTTCTCGTCTCCCTGTCACAATTGTGGTGCAAAAGGTGCCTCAATAAAACATTTTTTCAGGTGAGGCCTATAACCACCTATCAAAGGAATATCTTCAAAACCAAAAAAAAATATTTCTATGTAAAAGACCCCTCGTGTTTTTCTAAGCAGTTTTAAGACCGAACTAGTGAATTCCTCAGAGATGTGGAGTTTAAACGTGTGCGTTTATTTTTTTTCTAGCAGCACACTGTTCACAATTAGTCACTTGCATCCTCCCTTATTGATATTTTCGCTTTCAACAAGACGTCATTCCTTGAAAGACAGTGCTTGTTCTTATGTCTCCTGATTTCCTGACGTATCATGCCATTATTAGGTTCCACTATGAAATATCACGTAACAAGGGGTTTGGGTGGAGGGCTAGGAGTTTCCATGCTGCATTTTGTACCGTGTTTGCTCTTATGATTTATAATTATTTTAGTGGCGTATCAATGTAGTTATCGTGTACTAAATTCTTACTTATACCAGTATGATTGACGCTGTAGTATAGGGAAATCAAAGTGACCACTCTTCTTTTCGCGTGGGGCATGACCACACCGTACACGTTAAAGTCTTGCTGTTCTCGATTGTGATGCGGGCCAATTTGAATGATAGAACGCATAGGCTTGGGTATGTTTCTAATACAGTGCACTTGCAAACAAAACTGAGGAGCAGTCAATCACGCAGACACAGGGCACGAGTGGCCATCACGCTGTGTCCACGTCGTTCTTCTGTCCTCTGTTTTGTTGAGGGGACACCACAAAAGTCAAATAACAATTTCCGAGTGAAAGCTCAATGTTTAACATCTAAAACGACAATATTATCAACACTGGTGTCCTACTTACCAATAAATTAAGGTAAATGCAAAAGAAAACATACGCCGCAGTAGGACATTCTCAAATTGATATCATAATGCCGTCAGGCAAACCGCCTACAAATAATCGCAAGTAATTGATCTAGCTCCACTGAATAAAGAACTTTCCATGCATCAAGAGACGCAATAAAATTCTGCTTGTTCATTTCTGTTTGATTCATGGAACAAAGAAGCGCCAGACGTTATTATGGGGAATTGCGCAAGCGGTTCGAAAATTCGATTTTCACGTGGTTGGATGAATAGATGCTATGAGCGTCCCCATTAAAACGGGGCGGTGACATGTGTGTCACCAGGCAGAACGAAACGAAATCTTTCTTACTGTTTTGCTCTAATGCCCTATCTACTTCGATTAAGGAGTGGGCAAGGAAACAGCGAAGCTTCAACGATGCTCATCCGTCGTGTTTTCTTTGCGCAGTTCTTCTACGCCAGCTTGGGTGCTTCAATTTGCCGCGCTGCTACTGTGCCTGACTTCCCAACCCCGGTGTCCGGAATACAGTTTCTACCGTTGGAACAGCACATGGACGCTACAGTTTGCGTGCTCACAGACTGCCCCATCGCCCCAGTAGACGACGGTCACGGCCTGTCGGTGAAGGCACCCACCCCTTGCACTGATAATGCCTCGCTTCACCGTCCATCGTTCGGCAAGTTCCATTCCGTGACGTCACCGGCCGCGGATATAAAAGCACCACCGCCGCATCTGCACGTCAGTGGGCAAGGAAACGGCGAAGCTTCGACGATACTCATCCGTCGTGTTTTTTTTTGCGCAGGTAAACTACCTCCAAAATGCTTACTGCTTTCGCTCTGATAATCGCTTCTTGCTGCTGTTTCCTTGTCCATTTGACTGTTCTGTTGGTCTTGCTACGAAGTGCCTTTCATTGCTTTCGCATCTATTCCATTGCATTTGCACACTGCTTCAGAGCCGGGATGTAGAAACAAATCCAGGCCCTCAGAGACAGGCAAAGTCTAGTTCAGCCAACAAAGGCAGTAATATTGCTTCAAGCAGCAGTTCTGCCACTAACCTTTCGGCAATGGATAACAACGAAAAGCTTGAGGAGACAGACAGCATTGCTTCTGTTAAAAGCATGTTGAATGAGCTACTATCAGGACAGAAAAAACTGGCTGACGATATAGCTGAAATCAAGCAATTTCATCAATCCGTAAATTTTAGATTTGATGTCCTCGAATCTCGAGTGGCTTCTCTTGAATTAACCTCCGCATCAGCGGCTGTTTCTGAGGGGACCTGTTCCCTAAAACAAGAGCTTAACTCAGTGAAATCCATCGTGGAACAACTTACCGCTAAAAATGATGACCTAGAAAACCGATCCCGGAGAAACAACGTTATTTTTCATGGCATTTCGAAAAAACCCGAGGAAACAAATGCGTCACTGCTTTCAAAGGTGTCACAGTTGATTACAGATGAACTTGAAATGAAATGCCCACGAATCGAAAGATGCCATCGCTTAGGGAAAGGTAGCGAAGGCCGTCCTCCTCCTACTATCATTAAACTCCTCGATTTCAACGACAAAATTGCGATTATGAAAAGTGCCAGGAACATCGAAGACCCAAATGTTCGCGTTACTGAGGATTTTACAGCTCGCGTACGCATAATACGTAAAACATTGTGGGAAGCAACAAAGTCATTTAGAGATGCTGGCACAAACGTCCGCATTATCTACGATCACGTCTTCATTGACAATGTTCGTCACGACTGGGACAATGCTTCTGTCTCATTCGGTCCAACAGCCGCATAAAAGGTATTAAAACTGCACTCCCTCCTCCCGGTCCTCGATGACTACCACAACAGAAGAACGCTAACTTACACCTCCCAAACATCAATGCTAGAAGTATAGTAAACAAGTTTCCTGATTTCTTATCAATAATTTTAGCTCATGAAGCGCACATTGTTGGTGTCACTGAGACCTGGCTGCATGAGAGTATCCATGCTAGTGAAATCACTTCCCCTGGATTTACCGTACTTCGGTCGGACAGGTACAGTGGGCGAGGAGGCGGAGTAGCACTTTTTTTTTTTGTTCAGACTTGAAGTTTCGTGCAATTCAAGGGCCTATCGGAATAGAGTCAGTGTGGTGCAAATTTTACTTTGAGCACATCACTATCATAATAGGCGTTTTTTACCGACCTCCGGGATCGTCAGCGGATTCTTTGATCACCTTGACAAATTTTATTAGTGAGCATAACTACAGTAGCGGAAATATAATCCTTATGGGAGACTTTAACGCGCCTGGAATTCAATGGTCTACCCTGTCTTTAAGCGATTCGCCCTCTCTAACAGACACAGAGCTGCTGAAATTTTCTCTGTTTCTCGGCCTAACGCAAGTTGTTCGAGAATTTACAAGAGAGTCTGCAGTTCTCGATTTAGTCTTTGTTAGCCCTACTCTCTTAGAAAGCAGGTTTAAATGCCTTGTCACTGAAGGAATTTCCGATCATAAAGCCGTTTTCGTCTCACTCTCATGTCGTGTACCCACACCGAATATTGTGTATTCAACTCATCATGACTTTAACCGTGCAGATGACATCAGTATCCTAACAGTTCTAGAGGATTCATTTGAAAATTTTGAACGGCTTAGTGAATCTAGCGACGTCAACGATTTGGTTTCTTTTTTTGAAAGTCCTGTGCATTCTTGTATCACCCGCTTTATTCCAAAAAAACTAAGAAAAAAAATGTTCGGTAGCCATGGATGACGAGGGAGTTGTTACAACTGACACGTCGCGTAAAAAGGTTACGTTGTTCGATTAGACGTCAGACCTCCCCATCACTAAATGAGTTCAATAAACTTAAAGAGGAATTAAAAGCCAAAACTAAAGCCGCCAAATATTTCTATTACCAAGTGACAATGAAAAACCTGATGGTAACAAATCCAAGAAAATTTTGGAGCTCCATCTTGCTGAGTTCAACGGAACCAAACACAAAGGACATTGATGGAGCTTCCACAAGCGATCCCGTCGCAATAGCCAATGCATTTAATTCTTATTTTAAATCTGTTTTCACCATTGATAATTTTCAAACACCTACCTTTTCACTGGCCAACCCTGCACCCTCAATTGGTGACGTATGTTTATCTGAAGAAGGCATTCTAAATTTGATGCTTAACTAAGACACTAAAAAAAGCCTTGGCCCAGATAATATTCCCAACAACTTTTTAGTATGATATGCTTCATGTACAAGCCGCTACCTTATGATAATATACAAAAAATCCCTAGCAACAGCAACAGTTCCATTATCATGGAAGCTTGCTAAAGTGCTCCCCTTTTTTTAAAGCTGGATGCAAATCCTCGCCGGCTAATTACAGGCCTATTTCCTTGACATCTCACTCATGCAAAATATTGGAGCACGTCATATACAAACACATAGTTAAATTCCTGGAAGCTAATAATAATCTAAGCCAGTTTCAACATGGCTTTAGACGCGGTTTCAGTACAATCACTCAACTTACCGAATTTAGTCATCATGTTATTGAAGCCATTGACTCGGGTTATCAGGTAGATGCTATTTTTGTTGACTTATCGAAAGCTTTCGATACAGTTCTCCATTCCAAACTTTTACTTAAACTTAATTTCATATTAAAAAAACCCGCTGCTCGTAGGTTGGATATCTAGTTTTCTCTCGCACCGCTCGCAGTATGTATTTTTTAACTCAACGGCTTCCAGTACCGCTGATGTAACTTCAGGTGTTCCGCAGGGCTCAGTACTTGGACCCCTTCTTTTCTTATTATTTATTAATGACATATCAGGTAACATAACGTCTCAGATTAGGCTATACGCCGACGACTGCGTGATTTATCAAAAAATTACTTCTGCTGAGGATCACGAGAAACTGAACAACTCATTTTCCAATTTTTGCACTTGGTGCCAAACCTGGCAAATGAATGTAAATTTCCAAAAAACTGTCTGCATGACACTTTCTACTCGGTCATCCGCTCATCTATTTCCCTACTCATTCGATGGTTGTCATTTAACAAGAAAAATGGAATATAAGTACCTCGGCCTTCATTTCACTCACAACATGTCCTGGTCCAAACACGTTGATATTACGTATAATAAAGCCCTGAAGAGATTAGGTTACTTACAGCGCGTTCTCCGTGTAGCACCAAAAGAAACCAAGCTCTTAGCATTTAAAACGTTACTACGGCCGTTACTCGAATACGGTTGTGTCGTGTGGAATCCACACAAAGCGTCCGACATTGCAAAACTAGAATCCATACAAAAAAAAAGCCGTCCGTTTTATCTGCCGAAGATATGACCGGGATTTTTCGCCTACGTCCAACTTAGTACCTTTGGGTTTAACTCCTTTATCTGCCAGGTGCCATTCAGAATGCTTAAAGCTCCTGTACACCTTGATTAATTCGCCGCGCTTGCCCTCGCTCGACAGGTATCTGCAGTTTGCCACACCACCCTCTGTTCACACCAGGAGTCAACATGCGCTAAATATTACGCCACTTCACCCCAAAACTGATTTGTTTAAGTATAGTTTTTTTCCCTTCACTATTGAGCTCTGGAACTTGCTACCCGGCGATACCCGCGGGCTCCCTTTGGAGCAGTTTCTGAGTGCAATATCACATTGTATCACAAGTAGATATTTCCATGTTCTTTTGCTTTCTGTGCTCTTGCTCTGTTCATTCTGTATCTTGTGTAGTACTATGAACCACAAATTTGTGCCATATGCTCATGTTTTTGTTTCTACTTGTTATCACCTGATAATTTGTATGTCCACTCCTGCAATAGCCCTAATAGGGGCTGCAGTATGTATAAATAAATAAATAAATAAAATAAATAATAAATAAATTAAATCAATCCTATTACAACAAACAAATAATATAAACTTATGTATCATCTTTCTGCCTTTTCAGGCAGAATGACCTCATTTTCCCACTATTTCTGTCCTTAAACTCTACTTTTCTGCCACCAGTACTCTAACCGTCTCTTACTTTGTTCTATATATGGCGGACGTGTTTGGCTTTCTATAATTGTTTCTGAAACCCAAAGCTTCATGTGGGCTTGTGTCCACCCATGCACTTAGATAGATATTCTCACATTCAATCAGAACATGTTCCATCGTTTCATTAACTCCGCCACAGCATGTACGTACATTGTTTGCTTTCTTTACTTAATTTCGCTTTCTGACTACGTGTTCTAAGGCAACCCAACCTCGCTTCGAACAGCGAAGCGCTTTCCCTTGAAAAATTGTAAAACCTCTCCTGCCTTATTTTGTTCTTCTCTTTCGGTAGGGACTGAGAGCCGGTTTTTTTTCCATCGCTGTCATCCAAGAAATCCTCTCGGCCTTTCTGAATTTTCGCTTAATGTTTTTTGTTGCCATGTCACCAACACTTTCAGCCTTATAGTTATTGATGAGCCTCATAGTTCTTTTTCTCAACTTTGGGTGCACGCTATTTCTATAAAAATACCTGAACACCTTCCCTGCCCCTCTACTCTCCTTTATTTTCCCAAGCCTCTCTTCAAAGCTCATTTTGTTCTGAGCTTCCTTTACTTCAAAGCCTGTCCCTCCCATATCCCCCTCTACAGCCTCCTTCGTCGTCTTCCCGTGTGCGCCTAACGCGAGACGTCCCATGGTCCTTTGATTTACATCAATTCCTGATTGCTCCTCTGACTTCACACACACCGCTGAGTTGCCAAATGTAAGCCCTGGAACAATTACGCTTTTCCACAGACCTCGAAGCACTTCGTACTTATTATACTTCCATAACGTTCTGTGCTTTATTATTGCAGAATTCCCGCGTCTCCTTGCTGCCGATGTGTTTTTTTTCCTGTACCTTCATATATCAATTTCCCTCATTTACCCATACTCCGAGGTACTTGTGCTCGCTTACCCTCGGCATTTTTCTGCCATGTAGTGAGACCACCTGGCCTTTGTAATCTATAAATACCATCAATACACATTTTGCAGTACAAAATACTAGTCCTAGAGCCTCGCCTTCACTTCCACATATATCTACCAGCCTGTTGTCTTGACAGACAGTGAAGACGTATATCATCTTGACTGTCCGCAAATAGGACAATGTCGTCTGCATGAAATAGACCTGGAAGCTTCTGCTCAACCATCACGCCAGCCTGTTTGTGTGTTATGAATGTCATGATTTGCATGTAATGGTCTTGCTCCTCTTGCGGTGGTGTTGTTCACATGACATATCGCAAAACTGGTATGGCATAACATGCCTGCATGGCGAACATAAGTGGCAGGCTCTAACGTTTAAATCATGCCATGCATGTTATGTAAGTCGTGACTACACGCCAAACCCTCATGGTGCGCTCGCGGTTGTTTCACTATCTTCACATATACCAAATTTATTATTACGTGGTGTGAATAAATTTTTAAATTTCTGTCACAATTTTTGCACCACACCCTAAATGAAGCACTGATCTACATACCTTTAGGGTAGTGTTGGTGCAACTGTGACTATATTAATCCACCTAAAACAATGTTCTAGCTGTACTGTTCCAGCGAAAAATTTTCTGAGCTTAATCCACCAATTCTCTTTGTGTACCACGTCAGACATGCAGTATTTGAGGGCTCAGTTCTGTATCAAAAGCCTTGAAATCGAAATATACCCTTAAAATTATTATTTCTCTGAAGCATGACTTAGAACCTCGTAAAAGAATACTAATAGTAACGCCCAATTCTTCTTTGTATAAAAGTATATAATAGATTTTTGTGTTTAGTGTCCAAAACCCACTAAATTGTCACGCACCAAGAGCCGTAGAGACAAGACAGGAACAGCGGGGCAGAAAGACACGAGCGTGTATCTTCAGAACAAGGCGCTAACCACACTCCTTCTTCGTTCTCTTTGCCCTCTTTGGCTCGCTAGGGCTTGCCGGCTCACAACTCTAGGTGGCAGTATTCCCTCTCCCATTAGAGCATCGACTCGATGCTCATACACAAGGGGACGGCAGTGCCGATAAGGAAAAAAAAAAAGAGAGAGAAACGGTACTTATAGTGCACTGGGCATATGCAGGTGCAAAAAAAAATTGTCTGAGGTTGGTCATAAGAGAAAAAACCATCAACTGAGTTCACAGTTCGTTCGAGACCTAACGGACAAAGTTAAAAAAGAAGAAATGTTTGCTGCCCAGGCACAATGAGGCGAGTATCACCGCGTAATATAAGGTTTTAGGCGGACGACATGCACAATCTCTGTTCGTGGTGAGTGGCGTTGGGTCGTTGCTAAGCCTCCATCTGGAATAACTTCGTAATTGACCTCGTTCAACCGCCGTAGTACTTTGTAGGGTCCGAAGTACTTGCTCAGGAATTTTTCGCTGAGACCTCACCGTCTAACAGGAGTCCAAATCCACACTTGGTCGCCAGGTTGATAGGAGACTTGTCGATGGTGGATATTGTACCTTCGGGCGTCTTCACGTTGCTGCGATCTTATGTGCACGCGAGCTAATTGACGTGCTTCCTCTGCACGCTGAATGTAATCGTGGACATAAGGAGTTAGTAGCTTTTCCTGGTCGATGTCACAAGGAATCATAGCGTCTAGCATGGTTTGCACGTCTCGACCGTAAATGAGGCGGAATGGTGCGAACTTTGTCGTCTCCTGGGTTGCGGTGTTGTACGCAAACGTTACGTATGGCAGGATTTCGTCCCATGTTTTATGCTGCACATCCACGTACATAGAAATCATGTCCGCTAGCGTTTTCTTCAGCCTTTCTGTTAAGCCGTTACTCTGGGGGTGGTATGCGGTTATCTTGCGGTGGTTCGTGTAACTGAGCTTGAAGATGTCGTCCAACAGCATTGCCGTAAACGCTGTCCCTCTGTCAGTGATGATGAATGACGGGGCACCGTGACGAAGCACAATGTGGTGCATGAAAAACTGGGCGACTTCAGATGCTGTACCGCGTGGCAATGGCTTCGTTTCAGCGTAACGCGTCAAGTAATCAGTTGCGACGATGATCCACTTGTTTCCGGAGTGAGACCAAGGAAACGGTCCAAGGAGGTCCATCCCAACTTGGTCAAATGGCGTATGCCGTGGATCGATGGGTTGTAAGAGGCCTGTAGGCTTTACAGGTGGTGACTTGTGACGCTGACATTCGCGGCTTCCTTTCACGTAGCGTTTGACACAAGCTGCGAGTTTCGGCCAGAAATATAGCTGTCGAACCCGGTCGAGCGTCCGTGAGTATCCCAGATGGCCGGATGCCGGCTCATCGTGGCAGGCTAATAGGATGTCATCACGAAGGTCTTGAGGGACGACTAGAAGATAAGATCTGCTGCCAACACCGGTGTTTTTCTTGTATAATATGCCGTGTTGTAAGCAAAATGACGGCAACGTACGGGAAAGTGGACGAGGAACAGACGCGGTGCTGCCTTCTAAATGATCGATGATGGGCCTTAACTCGGGGTCCGCTTGTTGCTTACTGAGGAGGTCCGCCCCACTGAGAGTCCCCAGGAAGGCGCTGTCGTCTTCTACAGCCGTATGGTCGGATTCCAGAGGTGCCCGTGATAGCGTGTCGGCGTCTTCATGCTTTCTACCCGACTTGTATACGATGGTGACATCGAACTCCTGAAGTCGCAGACTCCACCGTGCTAGTCGTCCAGAGGGGTCTCCGAGGATAACCAACCAACATAAAGCGTGGTGATCAGTCACAACTTTGAATGGGCGCCCATAGAGATAAGGCCTGAACTTTGTAATCGCCCATATTACTGCGAGACATTCCTTCTCTGACGTTGAATAGTTGGTTTCGGCACGTGATAGAGTGCGGCTCACGTAGGCAATCACACGTTCGATCTCATGTTGTGTTTGCACCAGGATAGCTCCGAGACCAATGTTGCTTGCGTCAGTGCGCACCTCTGTGTCAGCGTCCTCTCCTCATCGAAATGACCGAGTACAGGAGGGGATGACAATCGATGTTGCAGTTCCGCAAAGGCAGTCGCTTGTTCGTCAGTCCACTGAAACTGGGTGTCGTCACGCGTAAGTCCAATGAGAGGCTCCGCAACCTTAGAGAAGTTTTCAATAAAGCGGCGATAGTAGGCGCAGAGCCCTAGAAATCGCCGAAGATTTTTTTTGTCTGTCGGAGCTGGAAAAGCGGCCACAGCGGCAGTCTTCTCGGGATCGGGCCGAACGCCTGCAGCGCTCACAACGTGACCCAAGAACTTCAGCTCATTGTAGCCGAAGTGGCACTTCTCAGGCTTGAGGGTAAGGTCAGCGGATCGTATGGCCTCAAAAACACTCCGAAGGCGACGAAGGTGCTCGTCAAACGTTTCTGAAAAGACAACGACATCATCTAGATAGACGAGGCAACTTTTCCACTTGAGGTCAGCGAGAACGGTATCCATCATTCGTTGGAATGTGGCCGGAGCGGAACAGAGGCTGAACGGGAGCACTCGGAATTCATACAGGCCGTCAGGAGTTACAAAAGCCGTTTTTTCGCGGTCACGTTCATCGACTTCAATTTGCCAATAACCACTTTTGAGGTCGATTGAGGAAAAGTACTTTGCTCGCCTCAGCCTGTCAAGAGAATCGTCCACTCGAGGCAACGGGTACACGTCCTTCTTTGTGACGTTATTCAGCTTCCTATATACGACACAAAAGCGAAGTGTACCACCCTTCTTCTTTACAAGGACCACTGGTGATGACCAAGGGCTGCTTGATGGCTGTATTACACCGTCTTGAAACATTTACTTCACTTGCTTTTGAATCGCACGTCGCTCGGTTGGTGAAACGCGGTAAGGCTGTTGCCGTATAGGGTGCGCGTCACCGTAGGTGGTAATACGGTGTTTGGTAATCGATGTTTGACGGATTCTCGATGAACGTGCAAAACAGGCGTGGAATTTTATCAGCAGGTCATTAAGCCTTCGTTTGTTTTCATCAGAAAGCGTTGGATTTATATCGATGCCCCGGAGAGGTGCTTCGGCATTATCGGTTGCCTCGGAAGCAAAACACTCAGTCACATTGGTTACTGGGTAGGCATAGCCGATGACAGTACCAGGGAAAAGGTGTCGGCGCTTGTAGCTAAAGTTCGTAACAAGTACCTCGCAGTGACCAGCCTGTAGGTCTACTAGGCTTCGTGCTACGCAGAGACCTTGGGAAAAGAGTAGGGATCGATTGCTTTCCGCCACCATTTCACTGTGTGCTGATTTGTTACACGCCACTTGAACCATAACACTTGAGCGCAGTGGTATTGTCACAGCATCGTCAATTACACGCAGACATACTCGATCATGGCTGGGATTATGCTCTGGGGTGGCGCTTTTTGTCGAGAACGTGACGAGGCATTGTCGAATGTCGATGATAGCACCGTGCTCCCTCAGGAAGTCCATGCCAATGATCAGGTCTCGAGAACACTGACGGAGAACGCTCAAGCTGACAACGAAGGTAGAACCACGAATCTGTATTCGTGCTGTGCAAACGCCGAGTGGCATGACGATGGGCCCGCCAGCAGTACGAATTGGCCTGAGGTTCCAAGGCATCGTCACTTTCTTTAAAAGAGCAGCCTGTTTTTCACTTATTATAGAAAAATCCGCACCCGTGTCAACTAAAGCACTGACTTTGCGACCGTCGAGCAGCACTGGAATGTCTAATGAAATCTTTGCGGAACCAGCTGGTGTCGTCGTCGTCGGAGAATCGTCAGTTTGCGGAAGCGTTGGTAGGAGGCCTTGAGCTTGTCCAGTATGAGCGGCCTCGCCCCCGAAGGTCGCTGTGGTTAGTTTTCCCGGCGTGGACTGGGTGACCGACCCTGCGCCACGCTCGAATAGGTGCGGCGATTAGGAGAAAATCGCCGCGGTGACGGGGAGCGTGACTGGTGCAAGGATGACAAAGTTCCGCGCTGTTGAGCCACATACTCTTTAATTTCAGGGGGCCGCTGACCGAACCTCGGTGGTGGTGAGTTCGTCGAAAATCCGCGTAGTCCAAGTTGTCGGTAAGGACACTGTCGGTACAGGTGCCCAGCTTCACCACAGTGGAAGCAGAGAGGACGTCAATCTGGCGCACGCCAGACGTCTGACTTCCGCGAGATCAGGCGAGGTGCGCTGTAACGTTTGGACCGTCTGCAGCATGGCTGGGGCCACGTTGGGATGCGGAATTGCAGATGTAACAGGTTGCCGCAAAGCTTGAGCATACGACATGCGGGGAAAGTCACCGGGTGGTTAATAATCCCGCATGCAAGGCGGTTCTCTTAAGGCGTGCTGGACTTCCTCTCGGACAACGCTGAACAACGAGGAGGTAGTGGGCTGCGAGGGCACTGAGAGCTTCTGGAGTTCTTCGCGGATGACTGAACGTATGATCTCTCGGAAGAAATCCATTTGGCCACCGAAAGCTCCTAAGTAGTCCGTAGTTGAATCGTTGACGTGCCGTTCGTATGACGGGGCCCGGTGCCTAAGAGTGCTTTCTATGGTGACGGCTTCCGTGAGAAATTCTGACACAGTCTTGGGTGGACTGCGTACAAGCCCACCGAAAAGCTGCTCTTTCACCCCGCGCATGAGGTACCGTACCTTCTTTTTTTCTGGCATGCCGGGGTCAGCTCGGTGGAAAAGGCGCGTCATTTCTTCGACATACATCGCAACCCCTTCGTTCGGCAATTGTATGCGGGACTGCAGATCGCGCTCAGCTCTCTCCCGACGGTCAGGGCTGGCATATGTCCCAAGAAGTCGGCGTTTGAAGTCTTCCCATGATGTGAGAATACCTGCCCGGTTCTCATACCAGACACGTGCGCCGTCCAAAAGACTGAAATAGACGTGCCGTAGTTTGTCTGCGTCGTCCCACTGGTTGTGCACGGCAACAAACTCGTAATGAACAAGCCAATCTTCTACATCCTGAAGTGCAGTGCCATGAAAGGGATTTGGCATTTGCGGTGTGAGCAAGGTGCAATGAAGCGGCATTGTGCCGTTCGTACCGGTTGGGTTGGTGTCGGTAGGGCTGGTCGGAGCTGCCATGTTGTTTGCGAGCAGTCCAAACTCAGGGGATAGCCCTCGGATTCTTCTGCTGGCGCGATGCACAGGTGTGACTACCGGTACGACGCTTGTGTTCCTGCTATGTGGAGGGGTACGGTGCATAGATTACCCAGCACCTCCACCAGTTTGTGACGCACCAAGAGCCGTAGAGACAAGACGGGAACAGCGGGGCAGAAAGACACGAGCGTGTATTTTCAGAACGAGGCGCTAACCACACTTCTTCGTTCTCTTTGCCCTCTTTGGCTCGCTAGGGCTTGCCGGCTCACAACTCTAGGTGGCAATATCAATACGACAGATGCCATACTGGAGGGATCCGTAAATTTCGATCTCCTGGTTCATTTAACGTGTGCCAAAATTTAAGTATAAGGGCCTTGAACACTTTAGTCTACATCCAAAGTGAGGCCTCAGGGGTCGGGATTCGATCCCGCGACCTGAGGGTCAGCAGACGAGCATCATAACCATTAGACTACCACGGTGGCTGCACAGTATTCGTTCGATATCATAGCTTATGCTTTACTACATAACTATTGTAAGTTGTTTCAATAACTACCTAACATCACGCACAATACTTATTTGTAGCAGTAAACAGGTACTACTGCAACATTTACAGACCTGAGCTCTCAGTATCTTGGAATTTAGCTCATTGCATTTGGAAGCCACTGTGATACTTCATAACCCCCAGAATAACAGTAATCATCCTGAATTTTCTGGATAATCTTTTTGTTATGGTCAAGCTTTTTTGTATGTAGGTTATACAACTAGCATTACAAAAAATACCCATCGATGCGTCAACCAATTTTCCGCTGACCTGTAGAATATTTAGGACTGGTGCTAAAAGTATTAGATGAATAACTGATGCTAATAAAATGTAGTTCACTGTTTGATAATTGATACTCAGCCCTTGCTCGTCCCACTCGTTCATTGACTAGGCTCTGTTCGTCGACTCATCTCTCGATCTCTCCAAGTGATTTATTCCTTACCGTAGGAGGAGAAAAATACCTACTATTGTGCGTGCATATGTATCAGTGCGCCAGCGGTATATTTATTGGGCAAGAAATAAAGTTCCTTCCTAAGCACTGAATGAAGTGCACCCTCTACAAGTTTTTTTTATGTTCAGTTTTGTGACGATACTTCTCTGTGATATGACAATATCTATGCGCTCTTAAATTGACGATAATCAATCTACCGTGACTGCACTTCCTTTTGTGGTGGAAACTTGCTTCATAAAAAGTCACAGTTTCTCCACAAGGGCGACGCAATGAACGCGTTAGAAAAAAACTCGCTCTCTCGGTACTGCAAGGTGAAAAAAAAAAACATTTCTGGTCCCCAATGAGTGCGTCTTGAGGGAGCGTGGCAGCTATAAATACATTTGACAATCAGAAAATAAATTCAGCGCAACGGTTGATAGATGCATATTATGGTGGCGGCTGTAACTGTCAGGAGAATTTTCCGTAATACTATACGAGTAGGCTCTGTGATTTTACGTGCATGCTGTATATAGCAACCGTTATCCTCAGTGCAGAAATTCAGTGCACTGTTGAATTAATTTTTTTGGCACACCTCATTTTTCCTTCCGTTCCTTTTGCCATCTTTAGTGCCCTTTCTTCTAATTAGAAATCAGGAAACACGTGTTTCTATGCCGATTAACTTCTACCTGCTGTTCCTCCATTTGTAATTTTCTCTCTGAACTTGTGCCCTTCGCCATCTCTTTCGCGTGAAACACCGACAAAAGTTTGTTCCTAGATAGGTGCAGCTCCCTGTTAAGATTCGGTTCACGTTTTTGTTCTCATAGATACGTGCTAGCAAAAACACACACAAACGGGGCGACTGTCGTGAAATTTGAGAATTCGCGCTGTCACACGGCCACCGTATTTTCGTTTGTGAAAGGAAAGCTCTCCTGCTTTAATAATGGCGAACGAAGGGTGGCGAGAGGCGGCAGTTATTACACAAGGTGGATAGACTTTACTTTGATCTCATGTTCGCTCACACGTGCAACTCGAGCATCTCTTACATAAAAGGGGGGCGGGTGCGTTTCGAACTTGCCGCTTGGGTTGGTGCGCAGGCTGTTCTTAGCGGAGCTCATCCATGGTTGATTTATGCGCTCCACGTCAGCAGTGCACGGCCGGGAGCTTGTTAGTATGCCCTTGACGCAGTTTTGTTTTTTCGCGTTTATGCCTGCCCCAGGTTCATTTGGCATGACAGCTGTCATAAATTTTTGCCACAGGCCTCAAAACGCTTCCCGCACAATCTAGTCGAGGCGCTGGCTTACGACGGATTCTGTTTACGGAAAGCTTTGTGTTGCCGCTTTATGCTAACAAAAGCGGGACACATATACGATGACAGACATGAAAGAGAATGTACTGAGTGTAATCTTTCGAGTACATCCTTTTCTTTTATATTACGGTGGGATGAATGGTAGCAGCATTAACTTTTGGCGTCAATTTTCGCCTTCCTTTCTTTCTGGCTGCTATTTTCTCGCTAGTATAAATTGAGTAATATGCACCACCCTGATCAAGTTTCCAATTAAATAGAATATTTTTTAACCTAGCATACAAATTTCAGCTGGGGAAGCAGAATGCTGCCAATGTAACTTTGGATGTTCTTAGCGTAGTTACAAGAATTTTTAACTGCTACTTCATTGATGTTTTCAAGCCATTCAACCCTGAACTTTTTATTTTTGTTGGAGACGTTTTTAATACGCCTTTTAATCGGTAGAGCTTCAGAAGAACACAACGATTTAGTCGCTGGTGTAAGTATTTATGAATGTACGGACATGACGTCCAACTAGGTCTTCATAGCCCCATTGTTATGAAATGTTAAAAAAATGCCTCACTTTTTCATGTTACTGACTATCGTACAAAAAAATTCAACCAACGTAGTTTTTCGCACTTTGGCAGCCGTTAAAACCACTTTCACTACTTCATCCTGAAAACGCCGCCTTCCCACCTGAAGTCGCCCGCCTTTGCTTTTTCTTCTTTGCGGCTCCAAACACCGCAACATGAAACAACGGCGTTATCAATCTCAAGCGGAATTTTGAAGAAATACTCCTCAAAAGATTAGCCGGTTTGGTTTGGTTTTCGATGCTCTAGGAGGCAGTTTTGTCTGGTGTCGTCAACTAATGCCATCAGGGTCAAAAGGGTAAGCCGAAAATTTTTAGACAATGCAAAATAACTGGCTGGTAGATGGGCGAGGTGAACAGGCGGTATATTTGTGAGCCCACATTATTTGCTCTTGTTTAAAGTAGAGGTCAGTTACTATTATTGTTATGGATTAAATATTATCCCTTTTGGTTTGCTACATGCTGCGGAATTGTTCTTCTTTTTTCGTTCAGCGTAAAAGGGTTATACATGCCCACATTCTTTAATGCTACTGAAATCAGTGCACGTGTAGCATTTGATATGCCACGACAGATTTGTGCATAATCAGTCACCATTCACTTCTTTTCCGACCGGAAGAAATGTCATCTTGTACTATATAGTATGCGTGGCAGTAGCGGAAGGCTTGCCGTGACGATCGTCTTCTATACTTCACTTTGGGCTTCCAACCATATTGTTTGCTTTGCTTTTAGGCAGTTAATGTTTGGTGTCAACTAGGGATATTCTTAATCGCTTCCATCAAGCACTTACGGTGCCATGTTTTATGAACGCGCTTTCTTTGTTTGAAGGTTACATTGATGTGAGAGGTTTGACTGTAGCTTCCGGGTCAGTGACTAAGTGTACTGCTGTTGCTCTCGATTGCTAGCTACAGAGAGCACATGTTGTAATGCATGTGTCTGTTTGTAAAAGAAATAATTTCACTCACCCCTGTTATTCGCGTAAGGTACAAGAAAAAACTAGGCAATGGGCTAGTTGTTTAAACTTGACCAGTTTTTTCTGCGCGAAAGTATAAAAAATACATATTTGAAACAGAGAAAACGCTGTTCCGTGGACGCCACCTTCTCGCCGTGAAGTATTTTGCAGTATTTCGCAAACAACATTGCTTACGTAAGCATTGCACACAGAAGAAGAGTAATAGCTTGAAACTATGAATTCCTTTGAAAATGTGCCATACAGCATGATTTTTACAGCGAAGACTCTAATGATATCTTAACACACTTGGCGTGTGGCGCGCTATAGCTGTCCGCCGCTGCCACCCCCGGTGTCTGTAACCACTATTGCACAAAATTAAAAAAAAAAGTGAGTAAACAAAAAACAACAAGGACACAGTGTGGTTTGAACCCGGGTCCTTGCGTGCCAGCCCAATACTCTACCATTGAGCGATGCAGGTGCTTGGAACTCACTTGCAAACAGGCCTTAGGCCGGTTCGATGTCAGGAGAGTAATCGCGTTAAAATGAGTAATAAAGCGTTTTAGAACAGCAAAGAGACAACCACGCGCCACAAAATGTGAATCGAGAAACGATTGGGTCGCACAATGCTCCAACCCATTAGAAAATCATGTTCTTGACGCCCTATGAACTGTGGCGCACACCCACTTCAGCTGAGTATAATTCTTCATTATCGTCAGCCACTGCATTAAATATAGCACAAGAGTTTTTGCGAGTGTGTAGTGGACACCACGCTTCCACAAAGAATGACGAAGGATAGCATAGTGAATGCCGGCTTACCAGACAAAATTCATGATTTATAATGGCGTAATGGGTACCCTGCAAGTGTGGTTGTTGTAGTTACCCAAACAGAAAATAAAGATTTTCTGAAAAGCTGCTCTTCATCTTATGCTCTGACTGAGCTGTGCATTCCCCGCCGACCTGGCGTTTTTTTATAGTCTTACTTCGAAAAACCGGTGGGTGAAAGCACAGACCAGAATCACCTGGCCTCGTCAGCAGGGCACTTGAGGTTTCTGGTTTTGACCCTAGATGCCTGTCCGGCGAGGAGCATAGGAGAGGGGGATGACTGTGCGAAACGCAGGTGACTCAGGCGAGGCATGTTTAGATGAGATCAGCGCTCTTTGTTTTCGCTTCGAAGCTCCTCAGTGTTACGCACTTCAAGGTGCGGAATCACACAAAGAACTAAAGTATATACTGGGTGTTGCAACTAAAAAGCACCAAGCAATAAAAAAATTAAAAATGAGTGCTACGCGTCTCCAGATAGCGCAGTATTGTTCTTAGCTGTATGTAGCACATCAGTATATTTTTTACTTCGCCAAGCACGGTAATTAACAAAGATTGCTTAATGAACTTTCTAGATACTGACTCTAGAGGAAAAATTTCCATACAAGACCTGTAGCTGTATCCAGAAATAACAAAATTTTCAAGTTATGGTAAGATAACAATACTAGTTAATATCTTTGCAGGGTTTGTATAAAGTGCTTGAAATTAACAAAAATACCAGGGGATTGACGCCTAACGCGTGGCACTTTGAGTGCCCTCAAATGTGAGTTGTAAGAATTAGCAAAGGCTTCTTACGCACGTAGGCTGCTTGAACAGGCTATCGGTGACTACGATGGACATTATGCGATGGTTGGTTGGTACCAATAAAAAAAAGGGGGTGGGGCGAAAGAAAGAAACGAAGAAAATAAACGTCTACGAAAAAGTGGCTGCCACGTGCATTACGATGCGAGATGCGAGGCAGCATTCGGTGCAGCGCAGACGTTCTTTTTTTTCATTCTTTTCGAGCCAACGATAAACATGATGATAGGGAAGAAGGTGACATTTTATACCCGCAAACTTCCTAATCTCATCTGCCCGCTTAACTTTCTGTCTCCCCCTTACTCGCTTGCCTTCTCTGGGAACCCATTCAGTTAGCCTTAATGACCAGCGGTTATTCTGCCTACACGCTACATGTCCGTTCAATGTCCTTTTCCTCTTTTTGATTTCAACTATGATATCCTTAACCCCCGTTTGTTCCCTGATCTGCTCTGCTCTCTTCTTTTATCTTAAGGTTACACCTATCATTTACCTTTCCATGATATTAGGCAGTTTGCGGGTATGAAGTGGCAGCAGCAAGCGCCGGACCAAGTTGACTGGTGAAACACGGGAGAGGCCTTTGTCCTGCAGTGGACGTAGTCAGTCTGATGATGATAATGATGATCATATTGGCCTTACATTGTCGAGGGAAAATTTAATTTCCTGCTTTTTAAGAAGTGGAATCACTTAACAGAGCTTCCATTCCGCAGGTATGAAAGCGTTAAACAAAGAAAATTTTTCATATTAGGTATTTCAGTTATCATTGCATTCGTCACCCTGTCTGGTTAACGTGCTGAAGGAAATATTTGTCTTATTATTTTACCAGCTCACCTTAATTGACCTCCTCGAAATCATCAACAGCTATTGGGTTCACAAAGTGCAGGGGCAAAGTGGGTGGTAACATCTTTCGAAATCTTAAAAATTTAAAAAGCGCTATTTTATTTTTAACCCTAGAAAGATAATCAAATCGTTTCATATTATAGTCATCAATTGCTTTACTTATTGAGCGTTTGAACTGTGCTGCTGCTAATTTATAATCACACTAATTTTTCGGGCATTGGTTGACCAGAAGTTGTTTCCATGCAGCTTTACTTTTCTATAGCCTCCCATGCAGTCTTCATTCCATCATGTACTAAAAGAACCTCCTGCAGCCAAATTTATCAAAACGTTGCATTTTTAGTGTTTTTTTTAACACCGCCCACACTCACAAAGCCCTTATGTCCCCTCGCATGTCCTTGCGACGAATCAAAGTACCGTTTAGGTCGTTTTTAAATATTTCGTAGTTCACGAATGAGCCACCGTTTCGATGACAAGTACTCACAAAAAAGTATTACCAAAATTAATAGGCAAGTGATAACTGTTAGTAGCGCCATCTAAAATTTCTATGAGCATATATTCAAGGATGAGCTTAAAAGTGTCACGTCTATTACCAATTTAGACAGACTTCGGGCCAAAGTAGCAGCATGCGAATTTAAATATTATAAATACTTGTAAAGAGCCCAATCCCTCAAGCATTTTCTGCTTAAACCTGTTTTGAAACCCCAAGCCACGTGATGTGAATTGAAGTCCCCAGTAACTAATATATCATTTCCACAGGCAGGTAACATGACGTCTAAGCTACTCGTGTCCGGCACCCCTGCCGGGAAATATGCATTTACAAACTAAAATAAATTAACGCGTAATTTCATGTTTTATACCAATATTTCACACTATGGAGCTACACAACAATACGACATTTTCACTTTGTGCCTTAGCTTTGTGACTGAACTTAGTTGATATCAAGACAGAGAGTCCGCCAACTCTAACAGGTTGGTCCAATTGAAATAGCTGATACTTTTTAGGTGAAAGTTTTGACCGGTAGAAATCGAGGTTTTCTGCAGTGAAATATTATCCGCCGAAACTTGCAAACAAAAATATGATAGGACTGTGGCGGCAGAAACAATTTATCGGCAACACGACTTTAATATGGTTAACCTACCTATTTTGGTGAACCTTCATCTGTTTCGTGAGCTGAAGTCGTCTTTACCACTCAAAGTCTTCTGGATAGATGGATGGATGGATGGATATTGCTGCACCCTTTTGGATCGGGCAGTGGCTAGCGCCACCAAGCCGTAATATTTAATGAATCAAAAACTAGATTTATTTTTCCCTTAAATAGTGAGGGTGAGGATGCGTACTTTGCAGTGAAGGGTCTAATTTTCACTTGTGCCTTGACTTTAGCCACCAATCAGATAACCTCCTTCTTGTAATTTCTACCCGCTATAAGCCTACTTTGCCCTCCCTGTCCCTAAACCCCAGTGCTTTGAAAAACTCTGCGCCATCATCATGAACTATAGGGTGAAGCCCTTTACAGAACATTATCAAGTGTTTGGCAGTTTCTTCTTCCTCTCCACACGCACTGCATACCGTGTCTACCCCCTTGTATTTGACCCGATTTGTCTTTGTTCGCAATACTCCCGTTTTGGCCTCAAACAGTGGAGAACTACGCCGAGTATTATCATCGATCTTTTCCGTGGCGATTTCCTGCTTAAAAGTTTGATAGATCTCTAGTGCGAACTTCTTAATCATGCCGATTCTCCAAATATTGGTCTCAGTTTCCTTCACCTTCTTCTTAACCGATAATTCTTTTTGGTTTGGCCCCCTACTGTTTTCCAACTATTTACCAGTCAAATTTCTGGTTCACTTTCTCTAATTTGTATCGACATTTTTCATGTACAAGTAGCTGAATACCCTCCTTGCCCAACGCCCCTCCCCCATTTCTCTCAATCGCTTCTCAAATTTCATCTTGCTGCTAGCTTCCCTGCCCTCAAATGATGTCCATCCAATATCACCTTGTACTCCCTGATTTGGTGTATTCCCGTGAGCTCCTAAGGCAAGCCTACCTATTCCACGTTGCTTAATTTCTAATTTTGCTTGAACTTCTGATCTCATGCACAAGACCGCATTGCCGAACGTCAGACCAGGAACCATGACCCCTTTCCATATTCCTCTCACAACATCATACCTATAGTAATTCCACAGTGCCCTGTTTTTCATTACCGCTGCATTCCTGTTACCTTTAGTCGACACGTATATTTCGTGTTCCCTTAGGTACTCGGTCTCGTTGCTTATCCATACGCCCAGATATTTGTATTTATCTGTTATCTCTAGCATGACCTCCTGTATTCTAAGCTCACTGCCTTCATTGTCATTAAAAGTCATGACTGCTGATTTTTCCTTACTGAATCTGAAATCTAACCTATCTCCCTCATTACCGTAGATGTCCACCAATCTCTCTAAATCGTCCTTGTTGTCAGCCATTAGCACTATATCATCTGCGTACATCAATGCTGGTAGTGCCTGTTCAATGAGGTTTCCTGGTTTGAAGAAAGAGAGGTTGAAGCCCAGTCCACTTCCCTCTAATTTGACCTCAATTCCTTGTAGGTACATTATGAATAATAAGGATGACAGTGGACACCCCTGCCTAAGCCCCAGTTTTACCTCTGCAGGCTTGGATACCTGTTTTTCCCAGTTTATAGTCACCTTGTTACCTTTGTAAATGTCCTTTAAAAGATTAGTGACTACATCTTCCACGTCTAGTGTGTCCAATATTCCCCACAATTCCTCGTCAACCACGCTATCGTACGCTCCCTTGATATCCAAAAATGCTAGCCACAGGGGCCTGTGTTCTTTTTCTGTTATTTTGATGCACTGTGTCAGTGAGAACAGATTGTCTTCCAACCTCCTGTGTTTCCGAAACCCATTCTGCAGTTCCCCCAGCACCCCCTCATCCTCTATCCTTGCCTGCAGTCTTTCCTTTATAATCTGCGTCGCCAGCCTGTAGACCACTGATGTCACTGTTATAGGACGGTAGTTGCTTATGTCAGCTTTGTCCCGCTTTCCTTTATAGATCATGCTCATCCTGCTAAGTTTCCATCCATCAGGAACTTCTCCTTCGATGATTATTTTGCTCACTGCCTCTCTCAAAGCTTGCTTAGACTTCGGACCTAATGTCTTTATCAGCTTAATTGGAATGCCATCTGGGTCTTTTGTTGTACTATTAGGGACCCTTTTCTCAGCCCTTCCCCACTCTTGTTGTGAAAATGGAGCCATTGCGCAACTTGATTCATGCTTGTGTATTGTGATGCATAAGGCACTTCTTTGTTGAAATTGTTCTGTCGCCCTTGTTCTTATATATTCAATAGGTTCATCCCCTTCTAGCATAGCTCCTTGAGCTGTACTTATAAAGCTCTGCTCTTGGCTCGTCTCATTTCTTAGGGAGTTAAGATGGTTCCAAAATTTCGCAGCTGCCTTTCTATCTTATTTATGTACTCCTGCCAGCCACTGAGGTCCCTTTTTTCTAATCTTTTCATTGATCTGAAGGGACGCACCCCTTCTACAGCTTAGAAGGATTTCCCATTTTCTTTCAACATCATCTGTCGGTTCACACCGCTGCTTAGCATGTCTGTGTTTCATGGAGGCTTCCTGGCGTTTTGCTATGACTATCTTAACTTCCTCATCCCACCAACTTTTGGGTTTGTGTCTTCTTTTCCAGGCTGACTTGTCACGTGCCTTGGCAAGCTCTAGCTCAAACTGCATAATTAAATTCGTGTACGTCCACACAGTTTTTTTATCCTCAGTGATTACTGCCTTAATTTGTTTAGTGGCTATTTCAATTTGCCTTTCTGAATAAAAATTTTCCAGTAGTTGCTCATCTTGTCTCCTTCCCACTTTCACTGCTCTTCCAAAACTTACCTTGATACGTTTGTGATCAGTACCCAAACTTCTCGAGCCACCTTCATCTATGTGCATTACCCTGAGCTTATCATACAACCTTTGTGACATCAGTGCGTAATCTATCGTCGACTGCAGCCTTCCTACCTCCCATGTTATTTGTCCTTCACACTTCCCGTACTGTTGCAAATGATCAAATCAAGCCTTTCAAAGATATTCATGATCAGTTTGCCTGTCGGGTCGGTATATTAATCTATATCTTCTATGTGCGCATTCATATCTCCTAGTATAATTATCTCGCACTCTCCTCCTAACTCCTGAATGTCATTTGATATAAACTCTACCATTGCCTGGTTTTCCTCTCTGGCTTTTGTTCCCGTCCACAAGTACACGAAACCAAGAAGTTTCAATTGCCTTACCAATTTTCCTTTTAGCCATAAATGATCCTTGCACTCCTGCTTGACCCTTTGCGAGTCTGTACTTTTATGAATGAATGCCCCAATACCACCCCCCTTTATGCTGCCTTCTGTTCTATTACAATATTCCCACACGTAGTCTGCATTGTTAGGAGTCTGTACTTTTATGAATGAATGCCCCAATACCACCCCCCTTTATGCTGCCTTCTGTTCTATTACAATATTCCCACACGTAGTCCGCATTGTTAGGAGGTTGTTCCATGTCCTTGAGTTGTGTTTCTACAAAACCATATACCATCGGCCTCTGCTCCCTTAGCTGTCCTTCTATCTCTTCCCACTTCAGCCTGTTCCTACCCCCCTGCATGTAATATACCCTATGTCTGAATTTGGATCGGCGCATGTGGCTATGTCTATTTCTGCCCCGGACTCTACCTATCTGGATGCTGGTGCCACTTTGGAATCGTATCTGTTCATACCACCTGTCAAAGAGTCTCCCAGGTTGTTTTCCTCGTTACTAGCTATCCTGCACCCCGAAGGGCCCGCTTGCCCCCCAAAAAAGCTACTGCGCGTCCTGCAAGTCGCCAACCGACCTCATGAACTAGCCGTCTATCGAAGTGAATTCTGTCTCGTTGAAAACCGCCCCACCTATGCACCTCTCTGTTTATTTCCACCGCCTCAAAGCCCTTCTCTCGACTCATCCGCCATATCTCTTGGTTTGCGTTGACAACCGCTTTTTGCAGGTTGCTATCACGCACTGGTACCTCCGGTATCGTGCATATCGCTACCTGTTCCTGAGAAGTGGCGCGCATGTCATCGACGCCTTTCACCAGTGTGGTTGCTAGTCCTGCTGTATCTTAATTTAAGACAACATTTAAACTGCCTGAAATTATCACGAGGTTTCGTTTATCAGCTGTAGTTTTGAGTTTTGCGCTCGCTTGCTTCATGACTGCTTCCAGCTTGCGTCCTCAGAACGCCCCTACTGCAACCCTCTTGTCACCTCTTACCCTCTCTTTGATGGCTTTTGTGCATCGATTTAAATTCGAGTCCCTGGCGATTATCACATGCTGTTACTTTTGAGCTGGAGCGTCCTGCACTTGGGGGTTACTTGCACCTGTAACGCCTGCTTTGTCCCCTCCCAGCCCCACCATACTTCACTGAAGCTAGGCCTTGCGACAATTGAACCGGCTGAACCTGTTTTTTTCCAAACTGGCTTGATGTTTCTTCTCGGCCGTTCTGGTTGCTGGTTCCCTACTGTTCTTTCCGTAGGCCACTCCTCTGTTCACCTTGGCTAGTGCTTCCTCAGCCTTTCTCCCATAGCCCTTCAGCCTTTCTCCCATAGCCCTCGTTTTCTTTTGCGCTGTCGCCAACGCAGTCTCGAGCTCGGTGATTCTCATTAGCAGGTCACTCTGGGTAACCATCATTTTCTCCATTTTTTCCTCGACCTCACATTGCCTACACTTCGCGTCAGCCTCTTCTCCTTCCGCGTCTACACTTGGTTCTACTTTCAAACCAACCCCACATCCTGAACACATTACAGTCTCTTTAACCATGTCTTTCCGACACAAATGTCCCTATGACTTGTCTCCCTCGATAATTCGAGCCCTGCCCTATGAAAAAGAGAAAATCTAAGCTCTACTACAAAAATTTGCGTGTGCAATGTACGTGCACCTCTCCCACGGGGTGGCAAAAGAAAAAAAAAACAACAGAAAACCAAACACACACACACGCACAAACTAATAATACCTGGTGACTGACCTCCAAACAAGCTGTACAATCAATTAAGAACTATAGAGATTTTAACTGCTGCATTATAATTATAAAGACAAGCTCAAAACATGGAAAACAACTTATCTGCGCAGTCAATCGGGAGTGCTCAAAAAACACGTCCATCCACCGTGACAGTCTGTGACAGTACGTTCCTCTGTAGAAACATACGTATTTCCTCTGTAGGAACATACGCAGCGTCATCATGTAGCCGATTATGTCTGATTTTCACGGTGTGAGTTATCTAACGAAAATTTCGCAGCTTCATTTCTTTTTTTCAAAGATAACATCTATGGGACATAAAGGGTATGACACAAAACAAACTCATTCAAATATACCCTTAGCGGTGAAATACGGCATCGTAATTTTCTCATTATTAGACGTGAAAGATGAGTTCACGAAATAATGTGCAGTGCATTCGCAATAGTAAGCATGCATTCATTTCTTTAGGTGTGAATATTCAGACTAGTTTGTCAGATCATGATCAGACATCCATTATTAATTTATGTAAAAAACTGTTTCTCGTTTTTCTAATCTCAGAGTCTGGGGACTCTATGTGTTTTTTTTCCGGAGAACAAAACTTGTTATCACGAAATAAAAAGGAATGGATATACCGTGTCTTTGTTTTTTCTTTTTTCCCCATGAGGCGGGCAAGGAGGGAAAAAATTTTGTTGAACCACCATTCTTAATGCACCGCTAAACGTTATGTGGATACAGAGCTAAGAAATTCCCCAGGACACGTTAGAACATTAAGAAGAGTTCCAACTAGTATCTCAAAGAGTCAACTTTATTCAGCCCGATATTAAGTAAATGATGTTTAGAATTTTTAAATAAATCACACTTTAGGTCACACTTCAGGGCTTGCATGCACGTGCGTTCACGGTAAGCGTGAATATATTATGATTCACGTGTTTTCAAGTTCTACATAAAGCATGACGTTTTGACCAAGCTAGCAGTTTTTTAGTAGTACTGCATTTCTCGAATTCTCACTGCAATATACCGCCAATAAAAAAACGCGTCTATTTAGATTGAAGTCATGAACTTTTTGGGCTAAACATGTTATGCTGCTTCTCAGCTGACTCGCAAGTCACGGAATCGATACTCGGCCACGGCAGCTGCATTTTCGATGAAATTAAAAATGCATGAGGCCCGCATACTTAGATTTAGGTACACGTAAAAGAACCCCAGGTGGCCTAAATTTCCGGAGCACTCCAGTATGGCGTCTTTCATAAATATATCGTACTTTTGTGACGTTACACCCTAAAAATGTTATTATTTTCATTATTTGGGTTCGGGAACGTGCCACGGTATATGTTGACTTCTTACTTTCTAAACAAAGAAGCGTTCGTTTTTCTAAATTGTCATGCATCAGCTCGTTCATAAACTACAATAATGTTAAACTGTACCGTTACTGCCGCAACGAGGTTGCTGGACAACTACTAGGTTTTGTTTAGTGGTCGTTCAATGGCTTGAAAATGCTCTACTTCGATGTCGGAGGACTAACTACAAGACTAATTTCGATGAGACCATAATAAGGCCGGAGGATTTCGTGCGCCGTATAGTCCCCCTTAGAAGTGATAGAGAGTTTAGTGCACCCAGCCTCCCGCGTGCGCATGCTCTCGCGTTCCTTTGTACTCCCAGCGGCACCCACTGAGAATACAGAAGAAGAGCGTGCGTACGTGGGAAGTTTCGGGCACGGCACTCAAACTTTCTAATATGAAGAACAAAGCAGATCTATTCCAAGCGTTGCCCCCACAGATATGTATGCCTACGTGCGTGCATGTGTGTGTGTGTGTGTGTGTGATTTATTTTGTGTTGGTGAGTTCGTGCGTGCGTAATGGTGTGTTCATGTGCGTGTGTGTTGTGAGTCTGCGTGTGTGCAAGCGCGTGTTTTGTGAAGAGAGTTGATCCCCCAAACGTACCATAATTCACCGCATTCATTCGAGGTCCATCCCCCTTCGAACATCCTTACAGAACAAAAAGTAGAAGCATGCGTAAAACAAAATCTCTCCTATTAAACTGGACTTCTCATCGCAGATAAATTTAAAGCTTTGAAGCTATATTACCACAGGAAATTGCCATTCCTCCGCACAACGCTAACGAAGAGAAGCGCTAACGGCACAACTACGAGCGAAGAAGCCAGCCGCAATGCACGAGCCGGCCCTGCATGGGCACGGGACTCCACCGAACTGCCAACGCGAGTGAAGAAGAAGAGAACGAGGGTGCTCTAGGCAGAGGCTCACGAGGACGACCGACTTTCCGATCTTCTAGATTTCTGTGCGTCGTTCACTACGGGCACAAGTTCGCCCCTTAATATACAGTGTAAATAGCCATACTTGTTGTAAGGCTGCCACACTCGTTACAATATACGCTGTCTAAATGCTCATTTATACCTGCTGAAGACTAACAATGTGGCGCGGCCTTCTGCGACTGGCGAAAAAAACGCCAGGCCTGAATGGAAGGCGTAACACAGACACAGCAAAAGCTTGAAGAGCGGCCTTTCAGAGCCCTTTCTAAACCCTCATTGGGTAACTACTGCAAGCACACTTGATTGATACCCACTGGGGCATTGATAATAAACTTTTGGGTAGTAGGCCGGCCTTCGCTATGCTATTTTTCGTTATTATTCTGAGAAGCGTGGTATCCGCCTAACACTTGCAAGGAACTTTGTGCCAATTGTTCATGCAGTGATGATAAGGAAATATGTCTGAAGTGTGTATGCACCACAGTTAATATGTTAACAAGAACAAATTTTGTTAATGAGTTAAAGAATAGGACGACCCACTCGTTGCGCTATTTGCATTGTGCGACGACTGGTTGTTCTTTCGCTGTTTTTAAACGCTTTTAAGTCGTATTAACGCGATTGCTTTCCGGACATCAAACCTGCCGAAGGAAAGTTTGCCAACATGTCCCAAAGGCCGTTCTATGCAGACGAATGTCCGTGTAGCGCGATCAATTCTTGAGTGCATTGACGATAGCATGAGTAAGGTAGCTGTTCTTCAGATTGACCTTTCCTTTTCGATAAGGTACGGCATGGGTTTTTTTTCAGCTACTCGAAAATCTCCAGTTAGGACATGTAATCTCTAATTACTTTTCACTATGTTACAAAAAAGAATACAACAAATTTATTTGTGAATCGCGTGTTGTCAGGATTAATAAAAGAGAGACAGAGAGAACACAACTTCATTGTCGTCAGACCAAAGGAGGTAGGTGGTCCGCCAGGCTGAACCTGGTGGCCACCTCCTCTGCCCTTGGTACGGCCTAGAGCTGAATGGCCAGGCTTGTGGAGGTCAGAACTCCCTTACACCTCTCTGGCGAGGAAGTGGCTAGGAGATCTAAATAAGGGGCATCTTCCCTGCAGGCCCAGAGAATGCAATTAGGTGTGACTATTCAGTCACAATGCGAGCAATGCGGATGAGTCGTGTCGGGGTATATACGTGCATAAATGCATGTGCACGGGAATGACTGTGTATGCAAGCGGTGCCAGATAACCTCCTGGCGCTTATTTAGCTTATAGTGCGGGGGTAGTTTTGACTGCCTTGAAAGACAAAAATACTATGTGATATCATGGTAGGATGTCAAGGCTTCATGAGGGTTTTCCGAATCTGAGGCGGGTACCACCACTCGGCTAACGAATACTCGAGCATGTAGGTAGGCCGCCTCGTTCCCTGGGTTTACCATGTGAGCCGGCACCCATACCAGCTCAATGGACCACAGTGCGTCTTCCTCAGCATCTGTAATGAATCTGAGCAAGAGTAAACGCAGAGCTGTTGCGGCCACAATGTCAAGTGCGAAGTTGGATATAGCAACCTTTGAGTCGCTAAGTATTTAGTGGTGAATTCGACTGCTGCTGCTAGCGTTATGGGCGCTTCCTCGGCTTCTGTCATGTTAGGCACACGGACGGAAGCAGCTGTTTTAATCTGAGGTGAATTGGCGTTGTTGCCGGGGAGAGTGATTACGCTTATTGCAAACGCTTTGGTAAACTCTCGGTATTGGGTGGCCTCAACGTACGCAACGTTTGGTTGGACGCGTAAGTATTCTGCAAGGATTTTGCCCTCGCTTTCCTTCTACCGTCGTAATGGTTGGTCACCATGTTCTTTGGCAGTGGTTTTATGAAGAATTTCTTCTTGATATTGGGAAGAATGACAGCAGGATCTTCACCCATAGGAGATACCACGAGGCCAATTTTAGCAAGGATCCAATACGCGATCCTGCTTCCTCGTAATTGGTGAATTTGTGCCGTAAGGTGTGCTTCGAGAAGTTCTTCTAAGGCGTTATGCAGCCCAAGACTGAGAAGGTGCTGTGTCGAGGTGTTTTGGGGGAGCCCCAATGCCACTTTATACGCTTTGTGTATGAGCCGGTTTAGTTGGGCTCGCTCAGATTCAAGAAAGTGGAAACAAAGAAGTGCGTACGTGAAGCGCGACAAAACTAAGGCTTGGATTATCTGTGGCACTTCCTTCTCCTTCATGCCTCGATTGCACGCGCTCACTCGAGATATAAGATGGGCCGTCTGGTTTAGCGTTACAGTGCGATAGTCTAGTGTAATGTTGTTAAAATGGTTTGTTTGCACAAAGAGTCCGAGTATTATCATGTGGGCTACCTGCGGTATTGGTGTGTCATTGACATACACATTCATACTAGGAAGTGGAGTCTTAGTTTTGTGATCTCGAGGTCGCAGTAATAGTAGCTCCGATTTGCTCTGTGAACACTCCGAGCCCGCATCTGACACATGCTGAACGACTACGTCGGTTGCCCTTTGAAGAGTCTCCTCAATTCGACATTTGGATCCCACCGTCGTCCAGAGCGTGGTGTCATCTGCGTAGAACGTGTATCGCACGCCGAGTATCGTGTCAAGTTGGGGAGGTAGTGACCTCATAGCGAGGTTGAAAACAAAAGGAGACAAAATAGCTTCTTGCAGAGTGCCACTATCACCGAGTGTGATGAGCTTAGAACGGAAGTCACCCTCTGAGAGTTCAACCGTTCGATTAGATAAGAAAGCACGGATGCAGTTAAATGTCCGTTCCTCGGGTTGTAGTTCAGACAGACAGCCTAAAATAGCCCTATGCAACATGTTGTCAAAAGCTTTGTGAAGGTCCAGAGTGAGCAAAGCCTAGGTACTAGTGCTACTCCCAGGTTGTAGGAGATCGTGGTGCAACTGAATGAGCGCATCCTGAGTGAATAGATAGGCCTTGAAGCCCAGCATCAAGGGGGGAAGTAGGTGGTGCTCTTCCACGAAATTTCGCAAGTCACACAGCACGACATGCTCCATTAGTTTGCCCAAGCAGGAGGTCAACGAGATTGGGAGAATACTCTCCTGGTCGATTTCCTTGCCCGGTTTTGGTATGAACGCTATCCTTGCATGTTTCCATTCTGGTGGTAAATGGCCGTACCTCCAGCACCGATTCATATATCGAGTAGTGGCCCCTACAGACTGTATCGAGGTTACGCAGCGTCTTACTTGTTCCCCCGTAAGAACCAGGTGCTGATAGCGTACGCAGTTTATGTAGCGCTTCCCAAACCTCACTTTGCGAAATGTCGGCGTCCAACTGTTCGTTGGCGAACCCCGAGTATTCGGGCAACTGCTCTGTGCTGCAATGTTTTTGAGATGTGTTGATGTAGCGGGTGATGAGCTCCTCCAGCAGCTCTTCGTCGGGGCCCGCATATTGATAGACAATTCGCGCAAATCGTTTGCGTGCCACCGACTTGGAGCTACCAGGGTCCAGCAGGTGCCGCAGAAGATGCCGTGTCTTCTTGCAGCCCACCTGACCATTGAGGCTGCCGCAAAGTTGGCCCCACTGTTGGCGTGTTAGCACAGTGATGTGTGCTTCTAATTCGCGTTCAACCCTCAAAATGCGGTGGCGGAGCCTAGTGTTGTGACGTTGGCGACGTCACCTACACATGAGGCTTTCACGCGCCTCCCACATATGTAGAAGGCGTGTGTCTGGTGGTGGCTGTTCTGAAGTTACGTCTGTTTGGCATGTTCTAGCGTCCACATCTCGACTAAAAGAAGGTTTAATAGAGGTGAATTCATCAGTGCGTCAAGGTTGTCTGCTTTCGCCATTACTTTTTTAGTATGCTTTCAACCACTTTGTTTAGGTGTACTGCTTAATTCTGGTATCAAAGAATATTCATATGAAGCCGTGGAAATAAAAGCTCTAACCTACGTAGATGACTTTGCCTTCTTGTGCGCGGATAAGCCGAGTGTTTAGAAAGCAGTGAACACTACTATGTGTTTTTGCGAAATTTCTGGAGCTGACATAAATTTGATGAAGCAGAGGATTCTGGCTGGGCACTTCGGCTTTAACTACATCAGTTTGTCTGAATGTTCAGTGTAATGGAGATGCAGGGCATTATCTTGGTGTGCCTCTTGATAATCACGGTAATAGTGACCTTCATTGGACGTCCGCAATAACCACTATCTGTCGAAATGTAATAAGTTGGCAAGTTAGCAATCTTTCCATTTTTTTCGAGAGCCAAAGCTTGCAACATCTTTCTAGCGTCAAGGCTTGTCTACATTCTACAAGTATGGCATTGCTGTCACGTACATATCCAGGCATTTTAAAGGATATTTGCCTGCTTTATTTGGAATTATTCATGGGATGCCATGCGAAGAGACAACTTTTTAGGGGCGAAGCTCCTTAGGGCGTGGGCTGTGCGTCCCCTGTATGTAGCCACCTCTCGTTCAGTTCTTGCAGTGTTCTCTAGATGGCGGTACTTGTAGCTGACGGCATTAAGTATTACGCTAGCCACCACCCGATCTAAAGGGTACAGCCATATCCATCCATCCATCCATCCACCCATCCATCCATCCGTTCATCCGTCCGTCCGTCCGTCCGTCCGTCCGTCCGTCCGTCCGTCCGTCCGTCCATCCATCCATCCAAAAGATGCAAGATGTTATAAACTAGACGGCGGTACGTGTAGTTGATTATGAAAGATGCGAGGTGTTATAAAATAGGAATGATGCCACATATGGCGCGTGTCATCGTTCGATATAGTGCGGCGACGTACTCTAGGGGGAGCGTTGCAATAAAATCGAGTGGGCAAAATGTACGGAGGATTCATGGTTTACCAGGTTTACCTCCGGAGCTTCGCCCACTCATCATCATTCACTTCGTGGATATGGCGGCACTTTTTTTTCTTCCGCTTGAAAAGTGGGGGCGCAGTTCTTGTGCATTTGGTTGTACAACTGGTGATGCAATTTTTTAACCTTAAGGATGTGTGTGACCAGTTTCTTCTGGGTGTTATCCAGAACCGTCTTGCTTACTACCTCCCTTTTCCTTTTGTTACGCATGAGTTGCTGAAAACTCGCAACTGTGGTGTTTATTGAAATGGTTAAAGCGATGCAGTTTTTGAAAGCCAGATTCACTTTCAAATATATCGACAGGGTAGACAGAACGACAATTGATTGATATGTATGGTTTACCGTCCCAAAACCACCATATGATTATGAGAGACACCGTAGTGGAGGGCTCCAGAAATTTCGACCACCTGTTGTTCTTTAACGTGCACCCAAATCTGAGCACACGGGACTACAACATTTCCGCCTCCATCGGAAATGCAGCCGCCGCAGCCGGGATTCGATACCGCTACCTGCGGGTCAGCAGCCGAGTACCTTAGCCACTAGACCACAGCGGCGGGACGACGGAACGACACTCACTGCTGCAATCGTCAGCACTCTTTTCCCAGAACCTGTCTACCGACAGCAATTTTTAACTCGACGTGGCCATGATGTGTTATACCGTGTGCATAAAATGTGTATACCACCAGCAGCGAAAACGTTTTTCTTTAAGCTGCCCACCTCTACATTACTTCTGAAGACGCGGCTTCGTGAAAAAAGTATATACGTGCCCTGGTCTCTAAATTGCAGACTGTGCACCCAGCCTGAAACAATTGAGCGTTGTTTTATTCATTGCCGTGGTGCGTGTCATTCCTGACACTTCCTTAAGAGAACAATAAAAAATGTGTTTTTTTGTACCGCTCATGGCGTTAGGTTCTTACCGTGCAAAAAGACCATTAACAATCATGCGCCATACTATTTAATTGTGCTATTTGGCCTTTATTTATGATGGAGGAGTCACATGGTTGACAGACATGCTGAGCCACCTCGTTTGACAATGGCTGCTTTCTGAGAAGCAGCAGCTAATGTGCGCAGTGTTGTAGAGACTTTTGAAAGTTCGTTAGACTCTATGAAACTGTGTCTTGCGCATGTGTGCATGCGAGCATAATTTGGAAACATTTATTGTATACATTTGCCTGACAACTTTTTTTGGCATTATTTCTTTGTATTAGAGAAAAATAAAGCTGTAGCGTGGCTCAGTGGGAGAAATCTGGGCTGGCATACAATGTACCCGAATTCGAGCCTCACTGTGTCATTTGTACAGTTTTTTTTCCTAACTTGATGCGATGTGGTTACAAACACCGGCGGCGGTGGCGGACAACTACGGCGCCGCGCGTGACCCAAGTTTAGATCTCATAAGAGCTTTCGCTGTAAAAGATAACTGAGATGGGAGAAGGGGATTGAAAGCAACTGACATTTCTACCTGCGCGAGGAATGCCACGCGAAATTCCACGTCTCTTGCCATATCGGTTGCAATGATATCGCCCCTTTAAATAAGCTGACGGGCTGTTCCAGCATATCTGATTCCAAACGTTCGTAACTGCCGTCGTCGGGCTCGGAAGTAGATATGCGCATGACTGAATCAAAGTAGTCACGTCGTGAACAAAGCGATCATAAGTGACCCGCAGCAATCAGTCGCATTGCGAATAAATTGGCCGCTCAAACGGTGCTAATCGTGACAACGACCTTTCAACTTCGCTCGATGGCGTGCATCCAGACGCAACTTGCAGTCAGTAATACTAAAGGCAAAAGCTTTTAGACGAGAAATGTTAATAAACTTTCACAAGAGCTACATGAATAGCGTGCGTTCCTCTTTGTTGGCGTCTTTTGTCTGAAAGTATTTGCACTTACAGTATTGTCAAGTATGGAGAACAAACTATATAGCTTGAAGAACCTTCACGCTGTTGAACCTACAACATTCCCAAAAGCAAGAGCAAGAAAGGTTCGTTCATAAGGTTTCAATAAATAAAAGCACCTACACTTAAGCGTAACTGATAAAGCATATAAGTAATACACACACTAAACTAGACCACTGCGCTTTTCCTCGTCATTGATTCAAACATCGGGTGAAGTTTACATGTCTGGAGCCAGTCACTAAGACCTGTGGACATCTTCTCACCCGCAGAATCTGGCAGCCTCAGAGGCAAGTCTTCTTTAAAACAAAGACTGCGACGCGTCGTCGCCAGCAGCCTAGCTTCCCCGACTGCTGAGCCAGTATCACGCTCACCATGTTTTCAATTTCCTCTGAACTAGACATAGGTTAAATATTGATGGATCCACTTATTACGGCGATAAATGCTCTAATGTCGTAGTCTGGCTCAGGGTCGAAGCCCGAGGCCTGTCTCTCAGTGGCGTCGGCCAAGGCCGACGTAGTGGAGTTAACACCTATCTTCTCAGTATCTACGTCGTCGATAACAAAGGCTCCCCGATATGCAGTTCTCGGTCAGCTTCGAAGCAGTAGTTACCGATGTCGTTCCTTGAGTTACAGGTGGTGCAGCCACGAAAGACTCGGGTTGAAACAGGCCCAACCATGCTGCAGATTCTGGCTGTAATAACTCGCTCGAGGGCCACGGAGGAAACTGCATGGCTGCGATGGAGCTGTCCAGGCAGCTGGAGAATACCTTCTCGGAAGATTGTGCAGATGATGGCGTGTTCAGACCAAAAGCTGCTTTTCTGGCCGTGTTGTCGCGTCTCGCAAACCCAATGAGGAAGGCCGTCGGAGGTGGCATTCGCATACGAAGAAGCTTCGTTGAGGAGTTGGGCAGAAAAGAACGGCGCACATTTCATAACGAACGTCAGTTTTACCTGCCTCGTGAGCAAACGTCGTCTTCGTCATCCACGCACCACAATCTCCAAATATCAGGGCGCATCGTATCAGCAGAAACTTCTGTATTTGCATTTTAGGACTTTTATACAAAGAATCCGCAAACAAAATTATAGCTTCAAATGAATGCTTTCATAGTCCTGATTGCCACATATCTCCAATACGTTGTGCGGGCATGAAAACTTTCAAAAAATTATGAGTGCTTCAGTTAAAGCTTAATAATTCATCGTGTGTTAAAGCTTAATAATTCATCGGGTGTAAAACAGGGGGACACAATCTCCCCAATGCTATTTACCGCGTGCTTACAGGAGGTTTTCAGAAGCCTAGAATGGGAACAGTTAGGGATAAGAGTTAATGGAGAATACCTTAGTAACTTGCGCTTCGCTGATGACATTGCATTGCTGAGTAACTCAGGGGACGAATAGCAACTCATGATTACGAAGTTAGACAAGGAGAGCAGAAAGGTGGGTCTTAAAATTAATCTGCAGAAAACGAAAGTAATGTACAACAACCTCGGAAAGGACCAGCGCTTCGAGATAGGTAATAGTGCACTTGAAGTTGTAAAAGACTATGTCTACTTAGGGCAGGCAATAACCGCAGAGCCTAACCAAGAGATTGAAGTAACTAGAAAAATAGGAATGCGGTGGAGCACATTCGGCAAGCACTCTCAAATTATGACAGGTAGATTGCCACTATCCCTCAAGAGGAAGGTATATAACAGCTGTATCTTGCCGGTACTTAGCTATGGAGCAGAAACCTGGAGACTTACAAAGAGGGTTCAGCTTAAATCGAGCACGACGCAGCGAGCAATGGAAAGAAAAATGGTAGGTGTAACCTTAAGAGACAAGAAGAGAGCAGAGTGGATTAGGGGACAAACGGGGGTTAAGGATATCATAGTTGAAATAAAGAAGAGGAAATGGACATGGGCCGGGCATGTAGCGCGTAGACAGGATAACCGCTGGTCATTAAGGGTAACTAACTGGATTCCCAGAGAAGGGAAGCGGGTTAGGGGGAGACAGAAGGTTAGGTGGACAGTTGATATTAAGAAGTTTGCGGGTATAAATTGGCAGCAGCAAGCACAGGACCGGGTTAACTGGCGGAACATGGGAGAGGCCTTTGTCCTGCAGTGGACGTAGTCAGGCTGATGATGAATTCATCGACGTACACCTACTGCAGTGATTGTGCAAGTTTCCGAAAATGTTAGGAGCAAGAAAGCAAGCCATCCAATCCTACAATTGTGTATTTAATCCTAAAGGCCACATTTTATATTTGTTGTTTTCGTTGTGATCGTTGTCAGCGTATAGGTGGTGGTTGCTGTCGCGTTTTGCACAAGTGGCCCGTACCAACTATGGGGTATGCGAATCCCAGCCGCGGCGGCCGCATTTCCAATGGAGGCAGAAATGTTGTAGGCCCGTGTGCTCACATTTGGGTACACGTTGAAGAACACCAGGTGGTCGAAATTTCCTGAGCCCTCCACTACGGCGTCTCTCATATTCATATGGTGGTTTTGGGGCGTTAAACACCACGTATCTATCTATGAACTATGGGGTATTGAACAATGCAGGAGTGAATGAAGCTGCATAAGCTTGACGAATAAACTTTACTTATACTTTATTAAACATTTAAATCACTGTGACTGGTTCAAGATAATAAATAAATAAGTGTAAATGAAAATGCTTTTTTTACTTTCACAATATGCTTTTGGGGATTATTTGCAGAAGGCTTGAATGAACAACTGCCAATATATGTTGCTCTTTCACAATATATGCTTTTTTCTCATTTTGATAAGGCAGACACTTCACGTAATATTTCTCCCTTGCAGACAATTCACGCTGCGTGTTTCATGCAGCATCGGACCGACTAACAGGTTTAAAGATAGTAATATGCGCTATCTCTGCATTGGTAAAGCATTCTCTCTCTCTTTTTTTTGACAAGAACAGTTCGGCCTCTAGTCGTTGCAGCGGGCTAGGAAAATATTGCGGCATGTTTCATTGTGACCCTTAAAACCCAAATGTTTGCAAACTGTTACATTTTTACATTCTTTGCTGCTTGGAAAGTTTTTAAAAAGTACCAAGATTCTGGCAGATCCCAAAGGCAGTGTATGATACTACTTGAAAACTTCACGGTGCCGCGTATATTTCTGCAAAGCAACGTGAACGACGAAGACGACGTCTGCTCAAGAGGCAGATGAAAGTGACGTCTTTCAGTGCTGAGAAAGCAAGTAAGGCATCTATTATACCACAATAAATTGATAAGGAAACTTGTAACATAAAAGCACATGTCCAGCACTATCTGTCATGAAGCATTAGCAGCTATCAACTGGTTGAACGTTTAGGAAAAAGACAGCTCTTTCTTCACTACACGCTATAGTTTTATCCTCCCAACATTATTAATGGCCTATTGCTGGCTTCACTTTTCACTTTTAGGGCAAAACTTCCATTACGACATTTTTAAAATCCTCTTTGTGGAATCCTTACTTTGTCTTTTAGGAAGTTTTAAATAATATCATTCGAAGCTTTCAAGTTCTATACAACGTCCGCTTTCAGCCGGCCGTTTCGTGCTTGATGGTGATTTCGGATATTTCTTTAATCGTCAACCGGCTGGTATTTTTACGCATTATCATCATCATCGATGTTTATGTTGATGAGGTGGACGAAGAAGGCGGTGTGAGTCACATCTGGTGCTGAAATCACCTTCAATCATTATACCAGAGTCTACAAAATTATCTCAATATGATAGAAAGATGGCTTAAAAATATTCATATGACCCTGAACGTAAACAAAAGTGTGCTTCTTGCATTCTCTTTTCTGCAGCCTATCAACATCTCATTAATGTACAGTAATGAGCTAATTCCGCAGGTGAATTCCCTTAAATATTTGGGCATCATATATAATGACACATTAAATTGGAGAAGTCACATTGATGATGTGTACTCCAAGGCAACACGGGCCATGGGGTGGCTACGGAAGCTTGCAAACCGTAAAGCGGGTTTAAGAAGAGATGTGCTAATAATGATATATAAACTTTATGTGCGGCCCATCATAGAATGCGGATGTGTATTATTTTCTGGCAGCGCAGCTTATAAAATGAGACCCCTAATACTGCTAGAAAGAGAAGCGTTGCGTTTGTGTCTGGGTCTACCAAAGTTTGTTGCAAATAACGTGTTGTATATGGAAGCTCGCCTACCTTCTCTGCTAAATAGGTTTAAAATTTTTACTGTGCACGCATTCCTAAAGATATACAGTTCACTCCAAAGACTCTCATTTTACACTTTCATTTAAGAACCGACTTTATTTTTCGAAACCCATTGGTCGCGACTACACACCCCGCAAATAGTATTTGCACAAGCGCTACTAAAGCAACTGAATGTAAAAATTAGACATATTGGTCCAATACACAACCTAAAGTCAATGCTTAGCATACAATTTGATGATACATTTCCTCATAACGCGAAACAATTGGCATATAGGTATTTAAATGACCAGTTAGCAGATTATCTAGCTCACCTAGAGATAAACAATATCATAGCGACTGATGCATCTGTGTCAAAAGAAAAGGCTGGGGTTGGCATCTTCTCTCCTTCTTTGGACTGGTCCTTTTCGATTCGACTCCCAGATTATACCCCGGTATTCATTGCAGAATTATTGGCCAGTGTTCTTGCCCTGCGCAAATTATCCTCAAGCGAATCATTAGCAGTTATCATTACAGATTCGTTATCAGTTTGTAATGCACTTTCTGCGGCAGTAAATTCAGAGCTGATGAATACGTTTCGCATTTTGTACCGAAAAACGCAAAAAAAGTGCACTTGCTATAGGTACCAGGCCACCGCGGATTATATTTGAACGAAATGGCGGACTCTTTAGCAGCAGTATCCCTGGGGGGGGGGGGGCCCATTTCAGTTTTGCCAGATACGGCTTACGTAATCGCGCTAAGGTTCCGAAATGCTTGCCTGCAATGGGAAAAAGGTAATTTGGATAAATTAAAAAATTTCGAGCATTTGAGCTATTGCTGAAATAAACAGTGGTGTGTATCTCGCCAGTTAGAGGTCACTTATACCAGATTGCGCTATGCAGTTGCACAACTAAATTATTACCTTAATAAAGCTCGGCTCAAGGCGTCACCGCTATGCATTTGGTGCAACGAAATTGAAGCAATTGAACATTTCTATTTATTCTGTCATCGTTATTCTTATCAGAGAAAAAGATTTTTAGTAGCCCCATTACAAAAGCTAGGAATACAAGTAAATCTACCAGTAATTTTATCACTTGGCGGAACTTCATTTGGTTACTGCCACAGGGATGTATGCTCCGCTGTGTTTGATTACATCAACGCAACTAAAAGATTACCATGCTAGTGAACCCCTACCTTTTCAGATCTTTAGTTAAAAATTTTTGCTTTTTGGTAGTATTATTTTAAGCTACTTTTTCAGATTGGCTTCATTTTCAATTTAGTTTCATTTAAGTATCCTGCCACCCGGTCCTTGGCCCATCCCCCTTTGTGGGTAAGTGCCATTCATCAGAGGTCATCAGCATCAGCATCAGCATCCGGTTGGTTGTTTAGTCGGTGATGCGAACAAAACGAATGCAAAATTGCTGTAACAAGAGCAGGACAATGCAGCGCTTGTCCTTTGTGGTTATTCTTCCTCACTTTCTTGGTGTCATTTTTCGCTGTCTTTTTTTCTTCCAATGACAACGCAAGAATATTTTTAAACTGAAGCATAGCAATTTTTTGTTAAACAGCAAAGCAGTCAGGAACGTGCAATCCACCGTGGCGTACGGGAATCTGAACCATAAAAAGAACGGTTTCAAAAAGTCATAGCATGTGTGCATAGTTCACTTGAAAAGATGAAAAAAAAGATGTGAAATTGCTGGCCATTCCAACGCACTGTGGCGATAAGAGATAGCCTAATACTAGATGGCCTGGCGTATGTGCTTACAAAGAAGCGAGAATGACGAAAACGACGTTCGTTCACAAGGAAAGTAAAGGTGACGTCAGCCATTATATATACATTTCTTATGTGATCACTTCTAATTATTCACTTTTGACCAATGAACTACAGTGGGTGGGATCCATTATTATAGACGATATTAATAATAATAATAATAATAATAATAATAATAATAATAATAATAATAATAATAATAATAATAATAATAATAATAATAATAATAATAATAATAATAATAATAATAATAATAATAATAATAATAATAATAATAATAATAATAATATAGTAATAATAATAATAATAATAATAATAATAATAATAATGAAGAAATACAATTTTATTGTCAGAATAAACCTTCTTACATTTTCAGTGTTTAATTATTTTTAGCCATTAACACTATTTTCTGGAACGTGTGATGAAAGATTGCAAGCAAACACGCTGCAAAATTACGCAGAACATTTTTCCTGTGATGCACACCACATATTTCCTTTATCTAATTATTTTAGTTATGTGCCCAAGAGCATTAAAGAGTTGAGTGGGTTACAATTTCAACACAGCACACTTAAAAAATTTTGGGGTTACTTAGATGCAAAACAGGAAACCAACAATAAATAGTGTAAAGTAAAAGAACAAAAAATTGTATTTAAGAAATGCAAGGCATAAGAGCCTCTATTACAACAATACAATAATGCAAACAAAATAACGCTCAAGCACCAGCACGTGCCTATGAACAAAAGCAAAGCATCGTTGCAGCAGCATATGTCAAGATAGAGACGTGCAAATAAAGGAGGAAATAAAGACAAATGTGCTCCTCAAAAACTGAAATACTATATTTCTAAAAATTATAATAAAAACAGATTAGTTATAGCCGCCTTACACATACCGTTATTAGTAATCTCAGTGACAGATCGGGGAAGGTGATTCCAACATGCTGATGTAAGGGGGTTGAATGAATTGTGAAAGTAGTCAGTGTGTCATGAGAAAATGCCAAACTTATGACAATGACCGACACGGGATTGATTGATTGATTGACTGTGGGAAAGGGTTCATTGTTAATAAATCAGTACTGGCACAGGTGGGAGCTACAGAACACACATTTTATAAAAAAGCAAAAACTAATACACAGTTTAGAACATTTGCGGATTCAGTACGCAGGTTGTGTGAATGTTTGCGTCTTTAAAGACGATTGGAGAATCGTCTCTTTTCTTGACTACATTCCAAAATCTCTAAGGGTTAGTAATTAAAGGAGATGGCAATGTAGTATTGAAAGATGAATGCTTGGCATTTTTAGGGCTTTTTTGCATTCAGCACCCACGGCCTGATAAGGACTCCGACGTTCCTAAGAGCCAGTTAGCTTTGCAGAACAAAAATGCACTTTTTTTCTTATTGCAATGTCGTTTTAGTGATTCACTGAACCATGGCGAATGCAAGCTAGACGTGATTACTATGCATGCCACATAATTTTCTATGAGAGATAAAAACGTTTCTTTAAATAAAGTCTAATTATTATTTATGGACCGATCATAACAGTTGTTCATGTAATCACTTAAAAAAAGCAGATAAATCATGATTATTAGCATTTAAGTTTTCACGCGCATAGTCACGGATATATTTTTTTCTGGTTGCTGCTGTGAGTTACTGTGCAGCTGAAAGAAAAAATTAAGCAGCAAGTGATCGCGCCTCTGTAAGTAGGATACGAAACTGAACAAATCCGGCGCAATGGTCGGTACTAGATCTAATATGTTAGATGTGATAGGCGTAATTCTTGCTGCCTTTGTCACTAGCTGGGGCAAGTTAAAATTATTGTACGAATTTCAAATAGCCTCTCCCGCACCGCAGAAAAGATGACAAGTAGAATGAACGTTAGACCAAACTATGTTCGGGAAGTTGAAGTCGCCTAGTAAATAGAGTGGGCAATTCGAATAACGTACTGTTATCATTTAAATGACATCACGAAACACGTCAACAAAAATGGATGAACAGTTTAGTGGTCGGTAGCAAGCACCCAATATCAACTGCTGCTACGGTGGTTCGCTTGATCAACGTCCATGTGCCTACATACGACATACAGGGCGTATACAAAGACAAAAAAAATAAATAAACGCAGCTACCGCTTCCTCTGTTTTTTGTTTTTTACTACAGAAATCGGCAGCGTCGTATCGTCGCAGCAAAGACTTACCAATGGGGACATGTCAGCCTGCTCTAGCTTAACATGAAACCCACCACGCATAGAGAAAATTTTAGCCATCGAAGTGCCATCACAGCGCAGCGCTCTCACTTCGTATGCAGAGACGCAGTTTCGTTCGCACAGCTTCTCTCCATTTTTTAGTGCTTTTCATGCGAGAGTAGCCTTTGGACAAAGTCATTTTTTTTCTGAACTACAGGATAGTATTACTGACGCAAAGGCTTTTCGAGCTGTTCGTCCCAAAATGAAGCACTGCAGCGATGCACGTGCGTGCTGTCACCGAGGTGCATTGCAGCCGGTTGGCCAGTCATCTTCGGTCGTCTGGGCATGAGCACAGAACACCTATGACACTTTAGAGAATGGAAATTCTACCTCTGGACTGTTGTATTAAAGTAACATGTAAATAGGTAGCGGTGGCATAATGAACTTAATACCAAGAGGCGATATGGTGCTGTTAGTACTATCAACATAATTAAAAGGTGCATTTTTGCTGCAGGTAGGGTGGCTTGCTCCTGGTTCGCCCTGGCCGCTCCCTGTGGTATTTTGTTTCTCCTTGCAAATTCGCGATTCGCGTGTGTAAATATTACCCGATGAAGAAACTGGTCTCACTGGCTAAACCAACGTCAATCAAGCAAGGTTTGCATCTTATATTGCGCGTGTCCAAGCTGGTACAAACAATGTCTACAGTCCAGTCCAAACAAAACAAGCCACTGATACATTCCAAAAGCTTTCAACCCATGTGTAAAGGTTGTTGAAAGCTAACAAACTGAATGCATATAACTAAACATAGAGATCACTGACTGAACGTCTCTTCATTGTGTGACGGTGTTCAAGTTTAATAGCGTGGCTTCAGTACAGTGCTCCGATTCTGCCATCAGATGCGGTACTTGCAAAGTAGTGTTCATCTTGAACTGAAGTCAATGCATTATTTGAAACCGAGAACGAAACTTGCTCATTGCCAATAGCTCGCGAAATGAGAGCAATGTATTTTGCTAAACTTGTTACGTAAACAATCACGGATACGTGCAGTTCTGAATCTTTCTCGCTCTGCAGTGCTGCATTGAGTACTTTACAACTGTGCAATGTCGCATCGTGTCGACAGGTTGGCACAAGTTTTTAATTCTGAGCCGTGAGTCCATATCATAGGTAATATGTATGTAGGTGATAGGCGTAAATATATTTCAGGCTTGGTACGTTTTCATGTTACCGTTAAATTACACTGTTACTACAGCTATATTTATCGTCGCAAGTAATTAGCGTTTTGTTGAGTATGCAGCGAAAATGTATGCTAAATGAGCAGAGTTATGAGCTGGGTGCTTACAGAGCAAAAAAGCCAATTCAAAGAAAATGACTGTTATGCATCAATCGTACATTTTTGTTGTTTTTGCATCTTTGTTGGTGCTCATACAGTGCACTAAACAACTGCTGAGTCCCGAGAACAGTATCTTTTTTGCGTAGACATGTCAATAAGACTTGAGTACTCTCTTGCAAGCAAGCACTCCTGAAACTAATTACTGGCACATGATGTGAATCTCCCCAAATGCTGTATCAATAAAAGTCACATTTATTACACAATTGTTATTGTGTTCAATTTTTCAGTATACTTGTGCTTGGAAACTGATGTTTTTTTCTCTCTGCTACTTTTAGAGGTTTCGACTTGAAATATGTACTATCTTAGAGTTTGACTGCGGTAAAGTCAAGATCATGTACCTTTCAACTACCTTTCAACTACCTCTGTGATTTCTGAGATTTTAAATGCGAAGGATTTCTCAAAGAAGATACGATGACGAAGTTTTATCGTTCGGTTGTCAGTTTTCTTGGCTGGAGAAATTTTTCTATTTTATTTGTGTCGTCGTGCGTCTTTGACACCCATCGCGTCCTGTACTGGTCCTCAAGACCTCTGCTCTGCTGGGGTACCCTCCCTGCAAGTTTCGCTATGGAGGAGATGGTGGTGGACCTGCCTAGCGGCATGGGTAGACCTGCCACTGCAAGAAAGCGGCTCAGCTCTTCAGTGACATCAGAAGCTGCCGATTCCGAGTCCGATGCTACGTCGGATAACTCGGATGCATTTCTACCTACTAAGCATCGACGGCCAAGACGCAAGTCGGCTGCATTGTCCTCAAGTGAGGAGACCATTATATACAACAGCATCATGACTACGGCAGTTGCTTATGTGCCCATCGATGTCATGGTAAGCATGAACGCTATCTTCAAACAGAAGCTTCATGACTTTTTCTTCAAACTTGCCCCTGGTCTGATTCAAGAAGTTCGAGTAAATTCCAGGAAAAATATCTTTTCCGTAGACACAACAGATGAAAAGATGGTGCAAACACTGCTAGGTCTATCCAAGCTATGCAACGTCAACGTGCGGGCTTTTGTTCCACAGGGTGCTAATGTAACAGCTGGGGTTATATCGGATGCAGACCTAGAACTTTCAGACGACGTTTTGAAAAGTATGATAGTCTGCACGCTACCATGCAGAGTCATCAGCGCTCGAAGGCTTGGATCTTTGAAGTGTGTGAAGATTATTTTCGGGTGCGAAAAGCTACCTAATCACATAAAGGCCGGACTAGTGTGGTACCCGGTCCGACCTTTCATACCAAAGCCTCTACAATGCCACAAATGTCTCAAGCTTGGACATGTACAAGGTTTCTGCACAAGTGTTGCGGTCTGTGCTAAATTTGGCGCAAATCACAGCGCAAAATTTTGCAACAGTGCGACATCTCGCTGCCTTAACTGTAATGGCGAACACTTGCCAACGGACAAAGAATGTCGCTAGCTAAAAAAAATGGAAGGTCCTGAAAGAGAAAGCTAAAAAGATGGCATCGCGAGAAAAGACGCCTAGCCATAGCACCTATCTAGTAGCTGGCAACGGTACAACTGAAGATGCACCTGTACGTCCGAAGAATAGTACAGTCAGAGGGAATCAAAGCGACGAAGAGAGGCGCAATTTCAGCATTTCGGCAACATCGTAGCCGGCGCTACCATCAAAGCCGTCTGACACAACCTCCTCAAAGGTCACCTCATAAAGTTTCGGAACCAGCTTCCGCCAAGGCCACGTCTGCAGTAGAAAATACTGTAAACAGGGCACCATAAACGGCTCCAGCCAACAATGAGGCCCAACTTGTAGCCATGCTTAAGATCCTTGTTAACGTCGTCAAATCTCTCATAGCCAGTCGTCGAACGCCAGCAGCATTAGCCGCACAACAGCTCTTGGAGGCTCTCGTTCCAGTTCTCGACAGTCTTCACTAAAAGCAACATGAACGCCTGTCGCAAGCCCCGTCCCTATGTGCTGCAATGGAACGTCAGGTCTCTACGGCCACGCCACTCTGATCTCGTTCTTAGGCTCCTTGCAATGAAGAATCCGCCGGATGTTATAGCTCTCCAAGGAACCAATGTGAGAAATGATGAGCTGACCCTTCTGGGTTACGTGGGCGTTCACAGCAATGCCCGATGCACGGTAATGGTGTGTGCATCTTTCCAGTGTACAGACACCATGCATACAACGAAATGCTTTAAAAGCGTCATTGTACACACGATATTATGTTCATTTCGCAGTGATCGACGCAAGTGACCTCTGCGAAACCGACTTTGAATGTGTAGCAGTTGCTATTAATCTCAGGAACACAACTACGACTATGTCAAGCATACATTTTCGGCCAACGCGATCTTCGGACATCACATTGCTGGAATGCCTGCTATCTCGTTGTGGCTCGTCATTTCTGCTGTGTGGAGATTTAAATGCCGATCATCCTCGTTGGTTGTGTCGCCCACAAGATAATCGTGGAGTGGAAATCAATGATCTTGTTGTTAAACATGATCTGCAGACCCTAAATGACGGCTCATTCACATTTATCGGCAGAGGAAAGGAACAATCCACCATTGATCTTTCTATATCAACAAGATATGTGCGTCTTACTTGGTCAAGCGAAGCTGACCCATGGTGTTCAGATCATCTGCCCATTTGGTTGGTTCCAAAGAATTCTCCTGGCAGTCAGAGTGCTGCCTACACAATGACAAATTAGGACAAGTTCTGTCAGCTGATTGCGTGGGCGCCATCACACGATAACCTGTTCAAACTAGTGAGTGAATGTCTGCAGCAAGCTACAGTACGACGACTACGAAGCATAGACAAGCCAAACCCTGACCTAATGCTTATGAGACTACGTGCTTGTAGACGACGTGCTTACAGGAGGGCACATCGTTCCAAAAGAAGCTCTGATTGGACACTTTATAACCACTTAGATGCAGTCATTAGGCGGCACACAAAACAACTTCGTCGAAGAAGCTGGGCCACATTGTGTAGCTCGTTGCATATGGCGAGTGGTTTTGGGCGTGTATAGCGCATATTGAAGGCTCTCCGAACGTCTGAGGGCTGCAAGAAACCAACTACAGCATTGTGCATCACGACTAGACGGTCTCCGAAAGTTATTGCGGAAGAATTTGCCAATATTTTCACCTGTCCTATGTCAAAAGGCAACGCCAGTCATCGTTCCATAACAATGTTATATGAACCTCCATGTGAGATGGATGAGGCAGAATTTACCCTGGCTAAGCTGCGTCATGCACATAGCCTCTGTTACTGTCGCACTGCCCCAGGCGAAGATGGTGTTACGTATCAAGCCTTACGGAACATTGATGAGGTCTTTCATCAAAGTATCCTGGACGAATACAACAAAAAGTGGCAAACGAGTCTGATTCCTGCTGAACAAAAATCGTCTGTGGTGAAGCCAATTTAAAGCCTGGTTGCCCTGCACAACTCCTGAAGTCATACCAGCCATTATCACTAACTTCTAATGTTATGAAGCTGATGGAACGTAGGGTGCCAGATTACAGCAGCTTTGGACGCCAGATTACAGGAGCTGACTTTCTTCCCTGATGTCATGAGCGGATTTCGTCAACACCGTTCAGCCCTCGACAGCATAGCCGATCTTGTATCGTTGCTTGAATCTGCTCGAGCAAACAGACATTCGAAGTATGTTCTATTTCTCGACACACAGCAAGCGTTTGACTCGGTGCCACATAAGGCGATTATTTGTGCACTGATGAACGGAGGAATTTCAGGTCGTCTGTTACACTTTCTCCGTGATTTTCTATCTGAGCGCAGAATGAAAGTGCGCATTGGAGAAGTACAGAGTCAACCTCACGCTGTTAAATGTGGCGTCCCGCAAGGCAGCGTCTTGTCACCGCTTCTCTTTAACAGCGTACTTGCTGGAATTTCAGACCGATTACCGCAAGAATGTGACTTTCCTATAGGCATAGCAATTTATGCTGATGACATCGCACTCTGGGTCAGTGGTCCGTCACACCATGGTCCCCGTCTTCGTGGTATATTGCAGCGAGCTCTCAATGCAACTTCAGAATACTTGGTGGAAATTGGCCTGCAGGTTTCACCTGCGAAGTCAGCTGCGACCGCGTATCATCGAAGGCAAAACGCTCGTCGAAGCATTAGCAGGCTTTACCTCGGAGACACACCGATACAGTGTGTACACCAACATCGCTACCAGGGTGTAGTCATCAATGATCACCTTTCTTGGCGGCCTGCTGTTAAAACTGTGACGCGAAAATCACTGTCCCTGTTCAAGTATGTAGCCACCTTGACTGCTAGGGTGAGGGCATTGATCCGAGGATGGCACTACAGGTTTACCAATCAGCTGTACTCTCTTGCGTGATGTATGCTTTGCCAGTCTTGAATGTGCCGCCTGCTTTAATGTCTCAGCTGGAACGGGAGATCATCGTGTTGCCCTCCGAGTACTCTTTGGCTTACCTCATGAAGCACAATCCACCCACTACTGACAGAAGCACACCAGTTGCCGCTAAGGCTGCAAGCTGACCAGAGAGCGCTACGTCATATTGAGCGTCTGAACCGACTCCCACATCACAAGACACTCCTTAACAGGCTGTTACAGCGCCCACTATCTCGGATGGGTAAAATGGCGGCTTTGTTCAATAATATTACTGGCAATTCCAGCGAAACTATTCAGTTGCCAACATCGACAGAGCACAGGCAATGTGCCTTCCCTACCCATCTGTCAATTTCAGGAATACGCAAAAAGTTTGACCAACCTGTTTCGGAACTATACCAATGAGCCCATTCACACTAATTTGAAGACTTCGAAGACTATGCAAAAGTATTTACGGACGCTTGTGCAGGCCGCAATGGTCTGAGCACTTCTGCAGCTTTCTTCTGCCCTTCAACCGATATCAGGCGGTTGGTTAAAATACCGCACCCCTCATCGTCGGTGACGGCCGAGCTAGTAGCGATTGATGTCGCCCTTAATTTCGTACAAGAAGGATTACTAGCATCGAAGGTTGTCGTTCTCACCGACTATTGTGGTGCCCTTAGCAGACTCACCAGCAAGGAGACCGACAGCCCAATTCTGAGCAGCATCATGGAATCCATTAACAGCGTTCTGTCACGTAGGTTGATAGATATGTGGGGTTTAACGTCCCAAAACCACTATATGATTATGAGAGACGCCGTAGTGGAGGGCTCCGGAAATTTAGACCACCTGGGGTTCTTTAACGTGCACCCAAATCTGAGCACACGGGCCTACAACATTTCCGCCTCCATCGGAAATGCAGCCGCCGCAGTCGGGATTCGAACCCGCGCCCTGCGGGTCAGCAGCCGAGTACCTTAGCCACTAGACCACCGCGGCGGGGCTAAGTCTGTCACGTAGGGTATGCTTAGCTGGACATTGGGTACCTTCACCCGTGGTTATTGCGGGCATTGAAGAAGTGGATCGCCTTGCTTCGTCATGCAACCGTGATGGTTGTGACTGTCCGCGAATTCTATGTACGATGGACAACGCTCACCTGCTTATACGCCGACACCTCCTAAATCAGCCAGACCAGCGTGTGGCGAATGGATCGTTCCCTCCCCGTGTTCGTGGCCATGACTTGCCTCGTAGTTACCGAGCGCTGTTGTACAAACTAAGAGTGGGCTCTGTGCTGGTGCGTGAACGATTACACCGTCAAGGGCGTGAGGACAGCCCGTTGTGCGCAGCTTGTGGCTCCTGCGAAATACTTGAGCATCTCGTAGTGCGCTGTCCCACACTTGCTACGCTGCGGTCTTTGTTGATAAAGGAATATAAATTCCTGGAACTCAAGTGTGCGACCAAGTGTGCGACTCTAGACGACAACCTCTTTCCGAGTGGTAGTGCTTCCCAACGCGACCAGACCCATCGAGCTCTCTTTACATTTATGAACCAAACGGACCTTGCCACCTGTTTATAGACGGTCACTTTTCTTTCTTTTCTTTACTTTTTTTTTCTTTTTTATTAATTTATGTTTTTTTACTCATACTCGTCAAAGTCTCCTCAATTTTTTCCCTTCCTCATCTTCTTTCCTCTTTCTTCCGTCTAATTTTTGTTTCCTCCGTTTCTTCCCTCCTCCCGAAAGAGTGAGCAGGCGTTGTGCCCCTCCAGGTTGCAGTTGCCAGCTTGCTCTCTTCCTCTTTTCTCTATGTCCTTGTGTATCTGTGTATGAAAATCAAATAATAATAATAATTATTATTATTCTCAGATAACTTCGGCGACTTAGAGTGTATCTATATATTTAGCCGCTTACGTTTGGGTGCTCTCTTGGTCACCCTCTTAACCTGGTGTGAACAAAAATTAGCAAAAGAGGGTAAGATGGTTTGACGAATATGACGCGCTGGTCAAGACATGAATAATGTCACAATCCCGTCACGTAGGTCGTCAAACACTTCCCGCTAGACAGTGACACTTAGTCACGGGTGGGTATGTGCCGCTCGTATGCGGGTATGTGCCATGGGTGATTGACACTTATTATATACCCAGGAACTACGAGAGCACACATGGACAACTTTAACGCTCGAGCGTTAAGAAGAACCCGACATCCTTAGCGTCGACCAAAGGAATGCAAAGAATAAATGTCAATGTTAAGAAAAACCTGACTCCCCGACAAACGCCAATATTAAATTTCAGCGTCTCAACAGGAATCGAACCCAAGCATTCTGCGTGTCAGTCAAGCATTCTATTACAGCGCTATACGCCAGGTCTCGGAACTACTTTTCAAATAGAAGCTAATCTTCGAGAAACGTCAATTGTATTTGCAGTGCTGCCAACCCAATTTTAAAAACTTTACATATGCACTCCTTTGATACAGCCGTCACGTCGGGTTAACGTCTGTTGTGGTTAGGTACCATGCGCTGAAGTTGAGTTATGTAGCAATGTCCAGGACCAGCATCTTCGCGAGTATCAGCACTTCATATCATCTTCCGATGCTGCTAATACGCATGTTACAGTTGACATTCTTGTGCAAATGCAAACAACTCGTTATATAAACATCTGCAACTCTTAAACATATGTCTGTGCGGGCAAGATTTGTACATATATTTAGCGTAATTTCATGACGTGTCGCTCGCTTAAAAAAATACAACGGTCACCTTCCCTCCGCTTGTTTTGCTAACGTTTTTTCCCAGGTGCGCGGGATCTGCAGATTTTTTTCATGATAGTAGTGACCAGAATTTCACTTTGTAGTGGTAGACACTGTAGCTATGACAAGTATAGTTAAAAAGAAACAGATGTGCTAAAAAAATCTGGGACGTTTCTCTTCTGTATGAAAAAAAACAACACTATCACATCCAATCAACACAACCTTGCTCATCACGACAGCATTAACGTGCTTGATGAAGCTGTACTGCAAGTGCTTGTGAGCTTTACAATTTATTATTCTAAGGAGCCCATTAAACAAATGTGCAAGGCTAATGCAATGAGGTGCAGCCTTGTGAGCTTGCGCATATTTTTTTAAACTTGTGTGAGGTGAACACAGCCAATTAATACAAAACAGTTCTTAGGGGGATTTATAAACTGTTGCGCAATGCGCAAGGCTCAACTAAATGTTGGGAAGCCTGTTAATGCTGCTCACTGCGGGAGTGTTAATTTTGTGAAGCAATTAATAATGTCTGACAACTCACATGTCCGCCATGATATCGCTTGTATTTTAAATGTGAGGCTTTTCTTAGCGAACTTCATTGACTTTGAGTCTATCTATCTATCTAGCCGCTCACTTTCCGGTGCTCTCGTGGTCACCTCCTTAGCTTGGCATGAACCAAAATTAGCATGAGATAGTAAGATGGTAGGTACATTCGATTCACTTGCACCACTTGGAACCAATTTAGGGTGGTGCCCGAGAGGTGCACGATGGGTGCGTGGCTAGTTCAGGAGAGTAGCAGCGGTGCCGACGCAGCCGGAGAACAGCGCCACGTAGAATCGAATGCTGAAGTGCAGTTGCTGTACCATGTCTTCTGCTGTGTTCCAAACAAGCACGCGGGTGCGTGTGCGTCGTGTAGGGTGTCCATGGTGTGCGTCTCTGTGTGTCCTTTTCGTGCGTGAATAGACATTCTCTCACCTGTCGCTTTTGATTGATATGTGGGGTTTAACGTTTCAAAACCACCATATGATTATGAGAGACGCCGTAGTGGAGGGCTCCGGAAATTTTGACCACCTGGGGTTCTTTAACGTGCACCCAAATCTGAGTACACGGGCCTACAACATTTCCGCCTCCATTGGAAATGCAGCCGCCGCAGCCGAGATTTGAACCCGCGACCTGCGGGTCAGCAGCCGAGTACCTTAGCCACTAGACCACCGCGGCGGGGCCACCTGTCGCTTTTCTGCACGGAGAAGAACTCTGGCCTGATCTCAACTGTCGTGCATGTCGCCATGTAGCTGATGAATTCTGACAGCGACGAAGAGTATGATGACTTAGTCGCAGTAACAGCCATAAAATTGGCGAGATTGGACTGAAATCACATGCCAAGGTATTGTGAGGACGTTGTTGACCAGTATTTTGGTTTCGGGTTAAAACGGGTGTTTTGGCTCTCACGAGAAACGTTCGGAGATCTCGTTGCCGGCTACCAGACAGCCTCGTTCTTCCCAGATTCTGCTCGTGGTCGCCCACGGATTAGTGCAGACAACACTTGCTTGGTAGTGCTGAGCTACATCCGTAGCCAGTCGAGTATGTACGCCCTTGCCGACAGATTTGATATATCTGAGCCGTCAGGGCACACATGCATTGAGCGCGTATTGAACTTTTTACACAGCATAGGTGAAGAAGTCATTTCTTGGCCAGACATTCGTGAGCAATAATGGATCAAGATTGGTTTTTTCCTAAGAAGCGAAAGTAAAGGCCCGCGCAACACCATAGGCTGTGTGGACGGTTGCCACATAGAGATTAAGAAGCCGGAGGAGTCATTGCATTCGTACTTCAAGCGCAATGAATTTCCATCTGTGGTGCTCCAGGGAATATGCAATGACAGGAACAAGTTCATTGACGTTTGACTAGGATTTCCTCGATCTGCACACGATGCCAGGGTGCTCCGCAAAGGCCCTTTCTTCAACGAAGTGTGCAGACAGTTACCTCTTTGGAGACTCTGCATAGCACTTGCTTCCGTGGTTGTTAACACCTTACCGGGATAATGACCAGACTTTTACAGCATGGAAAAAGCGCTATAAAAAGTGCCACCCACAGCAGATATCTGCCAATGAGAATGTCTTTGGTCATCTGAACCAAAGGCTTCAAAGGCGTTGCTTTGTTGACGCTGCTACAATCAAACTTGCTGCCTTATAGTAATGGCTGCTTGTATATTGCGCAAAATATTCAATAAAAAGAGGCTTTTCTTCATTAAGCTTCAAGAAACTGCAGAGATTGAAGAATCTGGAAATCATGATGAGAATGATGTCACAGACCGAAGTTTGGCTGCATACAGTAAATGTCTCAACAAGGCCATATCTCAAAAGCATTGTTAGTACCTCAATGAGGATTTTATAAATGATAATGTAAAGTGAGAATGTCGTGAACTGTTTGTGATATTAAAGGGTGGACTATATTGTTGTATAAGAAAAACAATTTTGTTTTACCTCGTTTTATTCGCAATTTTTTCCTCATTGGCTTTCCACAGCAGTCAGTAGGCGTTCAAGAAGGCTCATTGGCGCCTTCGACCTCTCCTACCTCTCTTTCCGGCTTTCTCTTAATTCTTGAAGGAGAGCTTGAATTGGGGTGCCATCCACCCTTTTCTTTTTTTGGGCTGTCTTGACGCTCCTTAAGCTGCAGCTGGGTCTTTGTGTTCGGTAGGTTCTTCTGAACCAGAATATGCAGCAGCCGGACCTTCTGGTTCGGCAAGTTCTGCATCCTGAGACGCACTCACTGGCGGACGATCATTAGGCTTACTTGCATTGTGGCTGTCTCTGAAATGAATGTAACCTTTCAAACATGTAATATTTACATTTTATTAACAATAACTTTACCAGTTCTTTTCAATCACCCTTCCTGGGGCATTCAACACTGTCGGTTCGATGTAATGTTTTTTTGCCGAAACATCACTAAGTTCTCTAAAAATAAAAAAAAACGTGTGTAGTATGTTGATGAATAGTTGAATGTAACATTTACTCACTCTTCAATTTTGCAAGACACCTTTCATTTCCTGGAGAGTTGTTTTTTGATTTGGTGCGTTAGTACGCCCACTCGGGACTTTTCCATTTGTTTTGTACTTGCAGCGGGCTACACGGAGATTCGAAATCTTTAGAAATTATTCGGCAAGCGTTTGCCAAAAAGCCTCTTTCATGCTGACAGAAATACATGCGAAATTCTAATGATCACAAACAGAAAAACTTGGCAGGTGTTAGAAACAACACGTATAGGTTAGATAAGTGGTGCATTTCACAATTACTCCAAATAACACTTACCAAAAGCCACCGTTTTTGCCGAAAAGGTCCCTAAGCTTCTTGTATTTGTTGATTAAAATCTTGTTATTTGTCCACTCCATAGCTCAGGCTCTGGAGCATGTTCAATAGCTTGGCTGTGTGCCACAGGTGGAACGTCGGCCAAAAGTTCACTAGCAATGTCATATTCATCATCACTGCTTTGTTGCTATGGCACATTGTCCTCAAAAACCAATGTGATTACTCTTCCATATATGAAGAAAATGTTGCAAGAGTCATGCTTCAGGAAGGCTTTGTTGCTGATTAAAAGGTTGATGATGCCATTTCGTTTGACGAAATTGGGCATCTTGTAGGAAATATTGCAACCACAGATATGCAGAAAAGAAATAAGTGTTAAAAGAACGCTACATTTTGCATTTCTAAATACTTGTATTACTGCGTACTAAATTTGAAGCATCTGAACTTCTTGGGACATGCGAGCATTATTTTGTTGAAAAAAATGTGGTCATGGAGAAACCTTGTTTTTTAACACTCTGAACCGCCATTCAATATACACAACATTATAAAGATTGCGAATATATTGAGATAAAAAATATTGAGCACCTAATAAACTGCCACAACGTGAACAGTGGAACTATTTGAAAGGCTCTGCAAGTGTTAGGAAAAGTAAGACGACGGAAGACAAATAACGTCAAAACTGGTGACTGCGTACACATGCTTGCGAGATATATCCGAGTTGACTTGCTTACCGTGAAATCTCTCTAACGTCACCATTAAATATTCTCAACATACCCTTAGTAACATTATGTACAAGCAAAAAAAAAAACGTACAACACGCATCGCAGCTCAGGTTTTTAAAGTCTTGTGAAATGGCCTTGTGTTAACGAATTCTGTCCACACGAGTGCCTGCATAGCGGTCGTGGTGCATAATATGCGAGATGCACATTACACGCCCACCCACGCAGTAAGAAGCGCACTGGCATCCAACCTAATTTGGTGTCGAAATGTACACATAATTTATCATCATCATCATCATCATCATCATCATCATCATCATCATCATCAGCCTGACTACGTCCACTGCAGGACAAAATCCTCTCCCATGTTCCGCCAGTCAACTTGGTCCTATGCTTGCTGCTACAAATTCATACCCGCAAACTTCTTAATCTTACCTGCCCACCTAACCTTCTGTCTCCCCATAACCTGCTTCTCTTCTCAAGGAATTAAGTTAGTTACTCCTAATGACCAGTGGTTATCCTGTCTACATGCTACATTTCCGGCCCTTGTCCATTTCCTCTTCTTGATTTCAACTATATCCTTAACCCCGGTTTGTTCCCGAATCTCTGCTCTCTTCTTGTCTCTTAAGGTTACACCTACCAATTTCTTTTTCATTGCTCGCTGCATAGTCCTTAATTTAAACTGAACCCTCTTTGTAAGTCTCCAGGTTTCTGCTCCGTAGCTAAGTACCGGCAAGATTCAGCTGTTATATACTTTCCTCTTGACAGATAGTGGCAATCTACTTGTCATGATATAAGAGTGCTTGCCAAATGTGCTCCACCCCATCTTATTCTTCTAGTTACTTAAATCTTGTGGTTCGACTCCGCGGTTACTACCTGTCCTCAGTAAACATAGACTTTTACTACTTCAAGTGCAATATTACCTATCTCAAAGCGGTGCTCTTTTCCGAGGTTGTTGTATATTACTTTCGTTTTCTGCAGAATAATTTTAAGACCTATTTTTCTGCTCTCCTTGTCCAACTCCGTAATGATGACTTGCAATTCGTCCCCTGATTTTCTCAGCAGTGCAATGTCATTTGCGAAGCGCAGGTTACTAAGGTGCTCTCAATTAACTCTTATGCCTAACTGTTCCCATTCTAGGCCTCTGAAAGCCTCCTGTAAGCCCGCAGTCAATAGAATTGGGTAAATTGTATCCCCTTGCCTTACACCCTTCTTGATTGGTATTCTGTTACTTTCTTTATGAAGCACTATGGTAGCAGTTGATCTCCTGTAGATTTCTTCCAAGATGTTTACACATGCTTCGTCGACGCCCTGATTTCGCAGTGTCTGCGTGACTCCTGATACTTCTACTCAATCAAACGCCTTCTTGTAATATATGAAGACTATGTATAGTGGTTGGCTATATTCTGAGCATTTCTCTATCTGATCGATAGTATGACTGTGGTCGATTGTTGAGTAGCCTGTTAGAAGTCGTGCTTGTTCAATGATTGATTGAATTATAATGTTGTCTTAATTCTCTTAGCAATTACCTTTGTAAATAGCTTGTATAATAAGGAGAGCAAGCTGATCGGCCTGTAATTCTTCAAGTCCTTGTAACCTAAATTTAATGACATAAGTCAATACTATTGACTGCAAAGGTGGAAGTATCCTCCGCCTCACCCAAAGCTAAATCGGGCCCAGTCCGTTCAGTGGCGGCAGCTACAAACACGGATATACATGAACCCCATCATCATGCACCAGATATATCCTGACCTCTATAGTTGTAATCTATGCCAGTACTGTACCACTAGAGCCACTCTTGATCATATCCTATGGGAATGTCCAGCATTAGTCAGAAATTCTGGGGTCGTGGCCTCCAATGAAGACCTTCGGGTGCGTTGGCGGACTGCGCTGCTCAGTTCGGGCCTGGACAAGCAACTTTGGGCGATCCAGCATTCCAAGAAAGCTGCCGGGAGACACGATCTCTCCGTTGGCCCCTAGGTGGGAGCCCATCCCAGCAATCTGCCGGAAAATAATTAAGTCTACATCTCTCTCCTTTCCTATGTATTATTTCGATGTTTGCATTCGTCCAAGATTTTTGTACTCTTCCTGTCAGGATACACCTCGTAAACAGGGTCGCTAGTTTTTCTAACACAATCTTTCCTCCATCTTTCAGCAGATCTGATGTTGCCTGATCCTCACCAGCAGCTTTGTCTCTTTGCATGCTCTCCAAAACATTTCTGACTTCTTCTATCATTACTAATGTGGTGTCATTTGGGTTACTGATAGTTCTTATATTAAGATCATGGTTGTGCTGGCTACTGTACAGATCTCTGTAAAACTCCTCCGCTAATTTTTCTGTCATAACCATATCGGTAGTTGCTTTGCCTTCCTTGTCCCTTAGTGCATACTTCAGGTTTTTGCCTACCCCAAGTTTTCTCTTCACTGTGTTGATGATTCCCCCATCTTCAGAGCGTGTTCGATTCTCTCCATGTTTTACTTTCTTACATCAAATACCTTATGCTTATTAATCAACTTCGAAAGCTCTACCAACTCTATTTTGTCTGTTGTACTTGAGCCCTTCATGCTTTGATACTTTTTAATGAGATTCTTTGTTTCATCGGACAGATTAGCAGTGCTGTCCAACTACAGTACCGCCAACTTCCACTGCACAATTCGTAATGATAGTCGTCAGATTACCATTTATTGCGTCAATGCTAAGGCTAATTTCGCCTATGAGAGCCGAGTACCTGTTCTGACGCGAGTACCTGTTCACATATTTATCGAACTCTATATCAAAGGCGCTAGTATTAATAATTACAATGCAGGCTAAACAGATGTATGCATGCCTGGTGAACTGTAGGCAATACCACCGCCCTGTGGACTTCAGCCTCCATCTTCGCCAAAAACGGATGTACAGAGTGTACAGAGTGTACTGTATCGGCACCACCAACAAGAGAGGTAGAGGAAAACGTGAAATAAAACGTGAAGCAAGGTTTTACTTCTCTCACACTTTTTGAAAAATGAACAGCGGTGTGGAGAGGGCGTTAGGCTGCACCGTTGAATTGCTGCACTGCAAAAATTATCACGACCTCAACGAGAAATCAAGCTCATTTGGGTTTCAGGCCACTGTGAAGCCCAGGAAATGAGGCCGCTCACCGACAGCCCGAGGGAACATAAACCGGGCAATGATGCGGTCCCAGGAACCAAATCCGAATAACCTGGTGCTCAGCTACGGAGACCGGCTCAGCCAGCACCGCGAACAAAGAAGGCTTTATCAACCTCCAGATTATGCATTAGCCCGGGCCCAAGCGGCTATGCTGCGAAGGCTTCAGATTCATTGTATACTCAGCCCGAGGAAACTGGCCGCAATAGTGAAAGATTAAAAGCTCCACAAGAGTATTAACTGTGGCCTCGCACAGGCAGGACAAGACCACATATTATGTGGTTGCCCCAACAACCCTCCACCCGAGGAGCTCCTGCAGCCTTCTCCCTCACCAGTAGCCTGAGAGAGGTCCTTAAGCAGCCCAAATTTGTATATACAGGCCCAGCCGGCGGACTGGTCTGCTAGTGTTGCGGCCCCTTGAGCCCCAACCTAGCCCCCGTCAAACTTGGTTTTCCCCATATGCCACCCCCTTTCTCAATAATTAATTTTATTACTCCTCCCTCCTCCGGTAAGTTGTAGCACTTCGTGAATTGGTTCTTTTGGAGCAGGTAAATCGAACTGAGCTGGTTTAACAAATATGACACGCTGGTCAAGACATGAACAGTGTCACAATACCTTCGCGTATGCCGTCAAACACTTCCCGCCATACAGTGGCGCATACCCATGGGCGGGTATGTGCCGCTGGTATGCAGATAACTTCCACAAATAATTGGCACTTAATATATACCCAGGAACGACAAGAACATACATGGGCAATTTTAACGTGCGAGCGTTAAGAAATAGCCGTTATCGGTAGCGTGAACCCGACGAATGCAAGTAATCAATGTGAAGGTCCCAGCTGGAATTGAACATATGCATTCTTCGTATAGATGAAGCATTTTACCACAGAGCTACGCCAGGTCTCGGAACTAATTTCAAAAAGACGTTAACCTTCTGAAAACGCCAATAATGCTTGCAGTGCTGCCTACCGAATTTTATAAACATTACATATGTACTACAGCAGTCAAGTCGGGTTAACGTCAATTGTGGTTAGTTGCCATGCGCTTAAGTCAATATATGTAGCAGTGTACAAGGCCAGCGAGTATCAACGCTTCATATCACCTTCTGGTGTTGCTAATACGCATGTTACAGTTGGCATCGTCGCGAAAGTGCAAACAATTGGTTATATAACATTTGCCTCTCGTTAACATATGTGTGTGCGTGCATATACTTAGCATCATTTCATGACATGTCGCTCAATAATGAAATTCAACACGGTCACTTTTCCTCCGCATGTTTCGCGTAACGTCAATTCCCAGGTACGTGGGATTTGCTGAATTCTCTTCTCTCCCACATGGCCACGTGTCTACAGCCATACTGTTTTTAGGGCCAAGAATCTCGTGAAGCTGCATTTCAGCTGCCTATAATTCTTGTCCTTGTATCTTTTTCACATTTATTCTGATTTGCATTATGTTGTGTTGACCATCTACATTCTACAAAACCATCAAATAAAAGTGACTGTAGCATTGTCCTTTAACTCGATCGTTGAAAAACGTTGATAATAAACTAAAACTGAAACATGATTATGAGTCATACAGTAGTGGGCAAATTTGAATTATTCTGGCTGCCAGGGATTAATACAAATGACATAGCCTAGTGGCTTAGCCTTAGTGCTGTTCCTCTCCTGCACCTTTTGAAACGAATGGCTCGGTTCATAGGTCGCCACTGCTGCAAAACTGAAACAAATGGCAAGGTGCACCACCTTGTGAATAGGATCACGTGGGGCAGGTGGATTGAGATAACGTTTAAGCACATGAGCGTCTTTGCATTGCACCCTCATCGAAATGGGGTGACTGTGGCTATGATCAAATTTGTGTCATTGAGTTCAGCAGTGCCACATAACATAACTAACTTTCAAATGTAGTGTTTCAGTTTAGACGTTATTTAAGTGAAGGTTTATATTGTGGTAGCCAGTCAATGTTTGAGGCCAATATAAAGCACTCTTCTATGAGATGTGTGGTAAAACATTCACAAATACAGCATTCCAAGTGCGAGGTTCGAGATTGCCTGCTGCCCCGTCGCGGTGGTCTAGTGGCTAAGGTACTCGGCTGCTGACCCACTGGTTGCGGAATTGAATCCCGGCTGCGGCGGCTGCATTTCCGATGCAGGCATAAATGTTGTAGGCCCATGTGCTCAAGATTTGATTGCACGTTAAAGAACCCCAGGTGGTCGAAATTTCCGGAGCCCTCCACTACGGCGTCTCTCATAATCATATCGTGGTTTTGGGACGTTGAATCTCACAAATCAATCATCGAGATTGCCTGCTGTAGTGGACGTTCAGAAGTTTTAACGTGCTTGCAGAATTGAACATTCGGGCGTAGTCATGCTGTCGTTCCATGGTAGTCTGGAAAAACAAATAACCTCACAAGATATTGACAAACATAATTAATGCATAGAATTTCCCAAAGTAAACAAATAAACTAAGTTAACTAGTAAACAGCAGTATGTTTTACATATATGTTAGGCACCCCATAACACATGTGGGGGCTGCTTTTTCACAAGGCATGTTGTTTAGCAGGCACGTACCTTGCCCACTGTACACAGCTGCTTTCATGTCAGGTAGAACAGAAGGCTGTGGCAAAAAAAAATAAGTATTTCTGATTCAAGTGACGCTATTTCGGTACCGCTACAGCGAAATCACAGTTATAATGATTTAATGCTTATTAGGTGTCACTTCAGTCAGCTATCACCTCGTTGGTTTTTGTACTAATATATGGGCTAGCCACGAACACACATGCGAGGTGAGAGTGATGTATTTGCTTTCTTTCATCGCAACGGCCTGCTTTGCGTTATCTGTCAATAAAATTTCAGAGGAGGAAGATTAAAAGAAGAAGGACAGGGAGGTTAGCCAGTTCTCTGACCGGCTGGCTACCCTGTACTGGGTAAGGGGGTAAGGGGGATAAAATTCACTATTGAGTCAGTGACTAGCTCCCACGTGAAGCCACGCCGCAAGTGATTATGACGCATTGAAAAATTTAAAAAAATATTATTGCTGTGCGCTGTCACCTTGTAACGCCTCCGCAGTCATTGACAAAAAACTACATATGTTGAAATGAACAATCTAGCCCTGCAAGCAACCAGCCTTTAAAAAACTGAATAGGTTTTAATCACCGGCCCGTAATTTTCAGGCTTAAGACTCGTGTTCATCCGAAGCTTCAATGGTCGCTTCTTCCCCCGGAGTCACTTGAATACGCTTCATGAAGCATTTGAACGAGTCAAAATAAACAGTGCAAAAGAGTGTGTCATATGGTAGTGGCTGAAAATATTTACAGCGAAACAAAATAGCGTGCGACCCATTCGAATTTGCCGCTAGCCGCGACCTGCCGTCACTACCTTCGGGCACCGTATATTTTCAAATGAGGATAATAATGTAGATAGGCTGATTTGAACTACGAGTAAGCTAGAGCAAATACGATTACAAAAAGATTGATGACGCAGCAGATGCTTAAGCAAAACTATTTGGTGTTAGAGCAAATTACTTTTTAGGTGGAGGGCTACATAAAGATGTAGTATTCGATTCTTTTAAAATTGAAATTTGGCCCCGACGAGAGCACTCCTGGAAAGTGCAGTATGGGAGCACCCATGTGATGCATAACGCAAAGTTCAGTAGATCTACTCCGGGTGTATGAAGCCGAAACGCACCGCTGTTGACTTTTTCACCTCCCACAGCTTGATCAGTTGAACTTAAGAGTTTCCGAGGCCTGGCGGGAGCGGCTGAGTTGTGTCGCGACTCTCCGCCAGGTGCTCTTTTTCTGGGTGTTATCTACCCAGCTCTAGTCACCGCTTGCGTTTCGCAACCATCTAAATACGGCCGCCGCGGCCACCATTCTATCGCGCGACCTTCGGCTAAGCAGCGGAGTGCCGTAACCACGGCTCCAATACGGTGGACTGGGTTTAAACAAATGTAGCAATTGTTCCAACGTACAACGTTTGTTTGAAACTATATTTTAAGCTAACTTTCCTAGAAATGTCTTCTGGAGTTAATATGTGTACTATTAGAATTGAAATTTTATATTTACTTTTGTCCGTTTGGCCCGCCCGCGTGTCCTTAGAGTTTTTACCACAATCAGCTAATTCAGAGATCGGCAACCTTTTGAGCTGTAGGACCAAGCTGCATAAACCTGAGAAAGCGAGGGCCACCCAGAATGAAGAAGGGGTGGCAAGCAAAGCACTTAAATTTCACGCATCAACGCTAATTTGTAAAACTGGGTTAGAAATTAAGTTTATTGTCAGCGCGCACGTCCCAATGTCGCAATTAAGCATAGGTTAAAAGTGAAAATCTCATTTTATGGCAAAACTGTCCTCTCGGCATTCAGTGAAAAGTGACAGGGTTGAGAGGCAGGGCAGTTTGACTCGGGGCCGGGGCCCGGATAACAGTGGTACGTAGGCCACATGTTGCCGGCCCCTGAGCTTAGAAATTACGCATGTTTTGCTACAAATGAAAAAAAAAAACACGTTGCAACGTGTAATCTCACTACCGCAGACTGTGGCACCCCTTACAGTCATATTTCAAGTCACCTGGTTTCCAGGTTTATTCAGCATAATCATAGCGACGCCAGATTTAAAGCAATAACAACAGCATGACCAAGTGAAGAGGTATCCGGATAAATAAAATAACTACGCAGCAACAGCGTGGAAGAAGCACGTTTTTTGAAAAGCGGATAAATGGTGGTTGTGGTAGTGGTTAGAAGAGAAAAAAGGCACCTAATTTCTGCAGCCCGGTAGGGAGCATGGCGCAGTGCCTATGTAAGAAAGAAATGACTACTATGTATACAACTGATGTAAGGGAAACACGATTACTCGCCTTATAAGCGCATGAAAGAATAAGATAAGGCAAAAACTAGAAAAGGAACAGAAGTCAGAATGATAACTAGAAACGCGTCGGGGTAGGTGGTCTAGGTAGAGGACCAAAATAATTGAAGAGACTGGCACAAAAAAAAAACAATGAGATTGAGAAAAAGTGCTGCAAAACGAAAACGATGGCCTCTTCACGTATAACAAGCCGAAATGACAATGCTATAAACGCGGGTAATAAGGCAACTAATCACCGCAGAAAGCATGGCACTGCGCATCTCGTAACGAGAACAAGAGCGAGGTTAATTTGCTAATGGTGTGCGGCACTTTATTACTGCGAATACCTTATGTCAGCAAAGAAAATGGGAAAGCTTCATTTTAGTTAGAGGTCATATTAGGCTCTCTCAAGCCCTTCGCTGGTGAGAACTTGTGATTATATTGATATTAGAAGGCACGATATGCAAATAACAAGGTTGTCACGTGGATATACGTGTACGTTAAATATAGTTTAATCTGACTTCAACAAAAAAAAAAACGAACTACCCAGCTGTAGTAATCCTATAGAAATTCGGCAAGAATACTTGTCAGCCGAGAAACCTTGACCTTGTGGTGCATTTTCATAGAGGATGAAACCAACTTTACACGGAAGATGAAGAGAATGCTGCGATGAATTCTCGCATTCAGTTTGAAGACTCGATGCGGTAAAGCCAGATGAAGCTATTGAATAATTCTTTGCACGTCAGGGCAGTGTTAACCTAAAGACGGTGAAAGCGGAAGCAAAAAAGGCCATGCAAGAAGTGAAATCTGGAGCAGTTAATAAAATTGGTAGATTCTAAGAAGGGCCTTAGCTTAGAAATAATTTTCAGTGCAAAGACACACAAGTTAGATTGCCCACTACGCGTAATTATGTCCGAAAATGGAACCTGGCAGAAAATAGTAGCTAGGCTCTTGCAAATCAAGCTAAATCTTCTGGAAGTAGATTACTCCTTTATAATTAAGAATTCTGAACAAGTGATCGCTCATTTCGAAGAAACTAGGGAAAAAGAATTCCGGGCTTGTTCCTTTGATGTTAAAGACCTATATTATTCATTGCCTCACGAACAACTGCTTGTTGTATCGAAAGCAGCATTGACAGCTACGGCGCTATAGCCTTTCAGAATGAAGCGGGTGTTTTCAGTGTTAGTTTTGTGGAACTGCTGGAGTTTGATATCAAGTCAACTTGCTCAAAGTGGTGGGATGTTTTGTTTTTAGAGCGGAGTGTTGTATGTATAGGGTCATCAGTGGCGCCTGTCCCCAACGACTTGTACTTAACCAGTCTAGACAAAGTGTTGCACAAGCGGTTACAGCAGACTAATGTCACACGAGTATTTAGATTTGTAGCGATTATGGGGTACTGTTCAATACGGAGCATGCAGAAGTTTAACCAGAGCCTAATGATATGCCGAAAATTTTTCCATGAAAGTATAGCGCCGCTTGTTGTGACGTGGGAAATCCCACAAGATGCGTGCATTCGCTTTTTGGACCTCAAGATAATACTGGAGCCTGAACATGTCTGTTGGTCGTATGAACCACGCACAGGAAACCCATTGTTGCCATTTAACTCGGCACGCTCCAAACTTGTAAACAGGGCATTGGTGAGGGCATGTTTCACAAACGCCTTGCGTAAGTCTCGCGAGTACTCTATTGGCACAAGCTTTCCTAAGTGAACAAAACGCCGGGCTTCAGCATGGTACCCTTTCCACGTGCTATCAGCCGTAGTGGAAAGCATGTTCAGAGGCTTGAAAGGTGCTGACCGGATGCAGAAGCAGGTGCCAACTCAAAGGAAGAGGACTGTAGTGGTACCGTACATGCACAGGTTGTCACACAGCCTGAAAAAAAATTGCCCAGCATTGCGACATCAGGTTGGCATTTTCGGCCCCTGAAAAGCTCTGCAGGTTGTGCTGAGTGGTGAACGCTCCCCCTGGGAAGAAGGACACGTGCGAAACTAAGCACTGCCGTCCCTTTGTGCCATGCGAGCAAGGAGTAGTATACTCCATGCTACTCTCATGCGGCATGTACTATGTTAGACAAACGAGCAGGTGCCTTAATGTCCGTCTCAGAGAGCACCTGCTAGCCTCTCAGCGGTCGCCTGCAGTCATTTAGTGACGCATTGCCGAGACGGCGGCTGCTCACCGCACTTTAAGGGTACAATTGTTCTAGCCAGGCATGGCGAACAAATTGTTAGAAAAATTTTAGAAGCAGCCGAAATTCAGAGGCTGGTGGAAAAAAATGTATGCAGGCCTTCCATTCCCCTCTCAAGTAAGAAAATAACCTACCTACAGCACATGCCTTTTTATTAGCTTTAATCTGTGCTTTACACTGTTCCTATAAATATTTTTTTTTATTTTTAACGTTTATATCTTGTTTGTCTTTCGTGTGTGGCTGCCTGAGCTTATCTGGCTTCATCGCGCTCAGCCCGGTTGGTTTTGGCATCAAGTACATATTTTTTTTCGTTTTCTTTTTCTCTTTTCATATTGGGGGCGTACCTTGTGCGTGGGAAGTTTAGAAGGCGTGATTGCTTTCGTTTTTTTTTTTTGGCAAGTGGTTGTCACGTGGCTTTCATCGCCTCTTTTCTTCATGTTATCTTCTGTTGTTTCAATGCTTGCCTACAAAAAGGCCCTGCGTTTGAAATAGTAAATCATTAGTAAGTACAATGCTGTGTGTGCGTTTCTTCTCTAAAAGTTCTGTCTTCTTGCGCTAATGAATCTGTCTAAATAAGCAAAGACTTAGTCATGTTGGTTGAGTTAGGAATAAATATACTAACATCCCGATACAAATGGACAAAAGGAGAAATTATGCGAATCCACGTACCATGGGAATCAATGTTATGCGAAGCATGCGCAGAGAAGGTGGCTGTGCTGGGAGGGTGCGTGCCAAACTTTATTTGGGTGGCTGTGGTGGAATTTTTTGTCAAGTGAAACGTTACGAAATTACGCCAAAGTTGTGTACAAGTGTTATGCGCATGAAAATATGATGAACATCGGGATGTGTTTCATGTAACAAGCTCTTTACAGTTGCTCGAATCTCGGCTGCGGCAGCAGCAATGTCGATGGAGGCGAAAATGCTGTTGCCCCCTGTGCTCAGACATAAGTCGATGCGCGTTAAAGAACCCCAGGTGGTCAAAATTTTCCGAGCCCTCCACTACGGCGTCCCCCATATAATCACATGGTTATTTTGGGACGTTAAACCCCACATATCAATCAATTAGCTGTTTACAGTTGCGTAATGATCACAACAGCAACATAATAATTGCCATAACCAGAAGCAGTAAGCTGACATATAGCATTTCTGCATGCGATGATGATAGGTCTGGCTAATGCTACATAGACCAACTTCAGTTGATAGCGCCTAAATATGGAGTTGACATTAACCCATTGTGACACCTGTATCACGGTAGTACATATATAATATCTAAAAAATTGACAGCCAGCACTGCAGCTGCAGTTGACATTGCACCAACGTTACGACTGCACAAGCTCGTTTAGAAGTTTAGAGTCCTAGCCTGGCTTTGTGGTATATTACTTGATTGCCATGCTAAATTCTTGGGATTTACTCCGGATGGGACCCTCATATTTATTCTTGTAATTCATCGGGTCAACGATACTGGTTGCAACTTTTGCTAACGCTCTCGCATATAAAACGTCATTGTCTACTCTCGCCGTTCCTGGTTAGATGGACTTCCAATCAATTACATGTGGCTCATATCCGCATAACGCGGCTCGTGGTTTACGGGTATACATATGTGCCACTGGTGTGTGGAGGAAAGTATTCGACGACGTACGTGACGAGACGTTCATCTCATGTTATACGTGTCATGACCAACCAGGGATATTCCTGAAACCATATTACCATCCCATACCAATTTTAGTTTTCCCCATGTTAAGAGGGCGATCATGAGAACACTAAGATGTGGACAACTATTCGCCAAACTACTGCATGTATTCGTCAAACTATTATAATTATTTTAGTGTACCCAAATTAGGGATGCAATCATGAGGGCGTTCAGGCATAGACGGCTTGATAGATATGTAGATAGAAACGCTGAAATTGCTTCATTAATTCATTTGTGGTGTTTAACTTCCTAAATACACCATATGAATATGAGAGACGCCATAGTGAAGGGCTCCGAAAATTTCGACCACCAGGGGTTTTTTAACGTGCACCCAAATCTGAGCACACGGGCCTACAACATTCCCGCCTCCATCAGAAATGCAGCCGCCGCAGCTGCGATTTGATCCCGCGACCTGCGGGTCAGCAGCCGAGTACCTTAGCAACTTGACCACCGCGATGGGGTACGCTGAAGTTGTTTTCAATCTGCTAAGAATTGCTTGGCATTTAGAAAATGCAAACCCAAAGCACCGAATACTAAATCGATAGCCTCAAAGAGCTCCTATTGCGAAAATTCCCACGTCGGAGTCAGCATCGGCGTCGTTAGTTGTAACCGAAAAATCATTATCTTCTCTTTAACCCAGAAATCGATAAACATGCAAATAAAATGAAAAATAAAAACTTCTGTGTCCTAGTGAGGATCAAACCCAGGCCGTCTGCGCGACAGCGCGTATTACAAACACTATATGAATGTCATGTAGTGGAAGGATTCTGCTCAACGCATCATACATTGCGTGGCAGAAACGCAGACACTAGTCAGGTGTCGAAAAATGTGCATAAATTGAGCAGAGTGTGCGTGTTTTAGAGGTCCTACCAATACAAAGTGGTCGGGAGAGTTTAATAGTAATCAACACCGTAGCCATCACCAAATTGAACAGCTGTGTAGGTTCGCGTGTTACCCTAGGTACGTTTAGTGGACCCTTCACTGATTCTCAAAAAGAATTATGATGGTGTTGTGGGCGCTTAACTGGTCTAAGTGACATTTAGGATTGACAGATCCCACGTACAGTGGGAATCGATGATATGCAAAGCACGAATAAGAACGATCACTTTAAAATCAGCACAGTGTTACGAGTCGGACATCAATTCGGCCGAACAGGATTTTTATGTCATGATTATGATGCGTGTCATTTCCCTTCGTCATCACATCATGTGATACCAAATTTGGTATATGTCGAGCTGGCAAAACGGCCGCGAGCGTGCCATTGGGGTAGCATGGAGTCATATTTTACAAGACACGCATATTAAAATTATATTATTTAGACGTGTCATTTACCTTTGTCATTCAATAACATCACTTAATACCAAATTTGGTATATGTGTGCCTACCGAAGGGTCCGCGAGCGTGCTATGAGCGTATCAAGTAATCATGTTTTACATGACACGTATGTCGTGATTATCATGTTTTAACACGTCATTTACCTTTGTCGTCCTTTCACGTCCCGCAATACCAAATTTGGTATATGTGAAGCTACCGGAATGGCCGGGACCGCATCTTGAGCGTGGTATGTTTTCATGTTCCTGCATGAGAGGCATGTCTTGATTATCAAGTTTGCACCATCCATATACCTTCGTCTTTTATTAATGTCTTGTAACACTAAACTTGGTATATGTGAAGCTAGCGAAACGACCGTCAGCGCACTATGAGCGTAGGATATATTGTCACGAGGTCGTGACGTAGCCGAAGACAGGAGACTTTGTGTTGTAATTTAACTGTTTATTTGGGCGAACCTGTGCCCGGCAAACGGAAAGTCCGATTACAGTAGCAGTCTTGGACTGATAGCGGCGAACGGAGCGTCGGCCGTCGATCAACTACTGACATGCGGCGAAGAGCGTCGGCATTTATACTCTTGCCGTCGAATGTTCTAGCGTTATCGCTGGCGGTGGCGTAGGTTCCAGAATAATCTCTACCATTCGCAAAGTGGGCGTGATCTTATCGAAATGATCTACTACAGTCTGGAAGCTTCTCGAAAAATGCAGGCGCGGTTTGCGCTGAGAATTGTGTAGTGTTTTGGGACGATAACAAAACCTGGGAAATCGAACGTCGCATTGTCCTCCTCTGAAAAAGGCATCGTCCCGATGCTTTAACTAAACATAAAGGTACAACAATAATGCAAGAAAGCACAATGAATAAATTACGATACAATATAACACAAAAAACACTGTTTCAGTTTGTTAACGCGCATGAAACGGCTTGAGGCGCGTGACATGGACGACTTCAGGTCGCGATCGGCATCGTTAAGAGTTCGTGTAGCCGTCGGAGACAACCTCGTAATCAAGTGGGCCGAGTCGTCGAACCACCCTGTATGGTCCGAAGTACAGTCGCAGAAGCTTTTCACTTATTCCAAGTCGGCGTATCGCCGTCCACACTCAAACACGTTCACCGGACTGGTATTCCACGAAGCGTCGTCGAAGATTGTAACGGCGGCTGTCGGTCGTCGCGCGAGTTGTCGGGCTTCTTCGGCGCGTTCAAGGTACTCACTCACATCGAGGTTTTCTTCGTCGGTGACGTTGGGTAACATGGCATCGAGCGTCGTTGCCGGGCTCCTTCCGTAGACCAATTTGTATGGAGATATCTGCGTCGTCTCCTGCACTGCCGTGTTGTATGCGAAGGTCACGTACGGAAGAATGGCGTCCCACGTCTTGTGTTCGACATCGACGTACATTGCCAGCATGTCGGCGATCGTCTTGTTAAGCTGCTCGGTGAGGCCGTTGGCCTGTGGGTGGTACGCTGTCGTCCGGCGGTGGTTTGTCTGGCTGTATGCCAAGATCGCTTGAGTTAAGTCGGCAGTATATGCCGTTCCTCTGTCGGTGATAAGGACCTCCGGGGCGCCGTGACGTAAGACGATATTTTCGACGAAGAACTTAGCTACCTCAGATGAACTGCTTTTCGGAAGGGCTTTTGTCTCGGCGTAGCGGGTAAGGTAGTCGGTAGCTACCACAATCCACTTGTTTCCGACAGCCGACGTCAGAAACGGCCCCAGTAGGTCCATCTGCTGAAAAGGTCAGCAAGGTGGTTCAATTGGCTGCAGAAGTCCCGCTGGCCTTGTCGGTGGTGTCTTGCGTCGCTGACAGTCCCGGCATGTCCTCACATAACGAGTGACGTCGGTGGTAAGACGTGGCCAGTAGTACCTTTCTTGTATCCTCGCGAGCGTACGAGAAACACCGAGGTGCCCTGCCGTCGGATCGTCGTGCAGGGCCTCCAGGAGTTCTGGCCGCAGAGCTGAAGGCACCACAAGGAGGTACTTAGCTCGAAGTGGTGAAAAGCTTTTCTTTTGTAGAAGACCGTTTCGCAGGAAGAACGACGCAATTGCGCGCTTGAATACCTTCGGGACTTCGACGTTCCTGCCTTCGAGGTATTCTAATAGGGCCTTAAGTTTGGGGTCGGAGCGCTTTCGTCAGTAGTTATCGTTCCTAAGAAGTAGTCGTCACCCGGGTCATCAGGTGGTGGTTGGTCGAAAGGCGCACGAGAGAGATAGTCGGAGTCGGAGTTTTTCTTGCCGGACTTGTAAATGACAGTAATGTCAAATTTTTGAAGTCTCAGGCTAATTAGTGCGAGGCGACCTGAAGGGTCCTTCAAGGTGGCTAGCCAGCACAAGGCGTGGTGGTCACTCACAACTTTGAAGGGCCTGCCGTAGAGGTAGGGGCGAAAGTTCGACGTAGCCCAGATGATGGCGAGGCACTCCTTTTCTGATGTGGAATAATTGGCTTCTGCTTTGGATAGCGATCGGCTGCCGTAACTAATATCCCTTTCAAGTCCGTCAGCCCTCTGCACAATAACGGCGCCAAGGCCTACGCTGCTTGCGTCAGTGTGTATTTCTGTCTCGGCGAATTCGTCGAAATGGGCAAGTAACGGAGGCGTCTGGAGGCGATGTTTAAGCTCATGGAAAGCGTGTTTCTGTGGCGTTTCCTACCTAAACTCCACGTCGGCCTTGGTAAGGTTAGTGGGAGAATCTGTGATGCGGGCGAAGTTTTTTACGAACCGCCTATGATAGGCGCACAGGCCCAGAAATCGGCGCACCGCCTTCTTGTCAGTGGGCGGCGGGAAGTCGGCGATGGCGGCTGTTTTCCGTCGATGGGGACGAACTGCGGACTTGCTAATAATGTGCCCCAGAAACAAGAGCTTCTCGTACGCAAATCTACACTTTTCTGGTTTCAGTGTGAGTCCGGACGTCTTGATGGCTTGAAGTACAGCTTCAAGGCGCCGAAGATGCTCGTCGAAACTCGAGAAAAACACGACGACGTCGTCCCAGTGCACAAGGCAAGTCTGCCACTTCAATCCTGCCAGTACTGTATTCATAACGCGTTGAAAAGTTGCAGGCGCTGAGCAAAGACCGAAGGGCATCACCTTAAACTCGAAGGGGCCGTCCGATGTTATAAACGCCGTCTTCTCTTGGTCACTTTCGTCGACTTCGATTTGCCAATAGCCAGTCTTGAGGTCCATTGACGAAAAATACTTGGCGTTATGGAGCCGATCAAGTGCGTCGTCTATTCGTGGGAGAAGATACACGTCCTTTCTTGTGATTTTGTTCAGGCGGCAATAATCGAAGCATAAACGTAGGGTCCCATTCTTTTTCTTCACTAACACTACGGGGGATGCCCATGGACTCGTGGACGGCTGGATAATGTCATCCCGCAGCATTTCATAAACTTGTCTCTTCATGACCTCACGTTCTCGCATCGCCCCGCCGCGGTGGTCTAGTGGCTAAGGTACTCGGCTGCTGACCCGCAGGTCGCGGGACAAAATCCCGGCTGCGGCGGCTGCATTTCCGATGGAGGCGGAAATGTTGTAGGCCCGTGTGCACAGGTTTGGGCGTACGTTAAAGAACCCCAGAAGTCTAAATTTCCGGAGCCCTCCACTACGGCGTTTCTCATAATCTTATGGTGGTTTTGGGACGTTAAACCCCACATATCAATCAATCAATCATGTTCTCGCATCGAAACCCTGTACGGACTCTGACGGAGTGGTCTGGCATTTTCTTCGGTTATGATGCGATGTTTCGTGATTGGGGTCTGCCGAATTTTCGATGACGACGAAAAGCAATCTTCGTACTGCAGGATCAGGGCCTTAAGCTGTTATAGCTTATGAATCGGAAGTCTGTGATTGAGATTGAAAGCTATGCGAGGGGCTTGGTTCCTCTGAGCAGCTTCCGCAGAATCGGCGAGGGCGAAAGCACTGGTGGCTTCGACAATTTCTTCGAAGTATGCGACCGTTGTTCCTTTGCTCACATGCTTGTACTCATTGCTGAAATTCGTGAGCATAACCGTCGTTTTGCCTTCCCGCAGCTCTGCAATTCCTCTTGCGACGCAAATATTTCGGGTGACCAACAGATGCTGACTGCCTTCGACGACGCCTTCCAAGTCAGGTGATTTAGAAGTGCCGACTGAAATAATGACGCTTGAGCGAGGCGGAATGGTGACTTGTTCTTTCAGCACATTCAAGGCATGTTTTCCTGACGGCGTGCACGGTGGTAGTGCTTCTTCTGTGGATAACGTTACCGACTTTGTTTTCAAGTTGATGACAGCACCATGAAGGCATAAGAAGTCCATGCCAAGGATGGCATCTCTCGAGCAACTCTGTAGGACTACGATGTCTGTAGGATAAGTATGGCCGTTAATGGCGACTTTCGCTGTGCAGATTCCTGCAGGGGTTACGAGATGACCTTGAGCTGTGCGAATTTCAGGGCCTTCCCAAGCTTTCCTAACTTTCTTTAACTTCGCGGCGAACGACCCACTGATGACGGAGTAGTCGGCTCCAGTATCGACGAGAGCGGTCACACTGCGGCCGTCGATAAGAACGTCGAGGTCGCTAGTTCGCCGACTCGCATTACAGTTAGGGCGTGGCGTCGGGTCACGGCTGCGTCACGTCGGCTTGTTCCACTGCTTCCATGTTGCGTCGTCAGGTCACCTTCGGTGAGTGAGGTTTCGTCGTCAAGACTTTGCCTGGTTGGCGTGGTGTGCGGAAAGCTCCATCGCGGCGTCGTCGTCGTCGTCGGATGTTCGGTAGTGCGTCGCACAGCAACCGCACCTCCATCGGTTGCTGCCCTTAGTTTCCTGGATACGGGCTAAGAGACCGGCCCCGCGTTGAGCCAGAGTACTGCCGGTGGTGCGGTGACGTGCGGCGGCTGAGCGACGGCGAACGGGAAGGGCTTCGTGGTGTCCACCGAGTTCCTGTCAGGTAGTCCCCCACGTTCCCCCACTCTCTAGCCTCGCAACGTCGACGCAGGCAACGTCTGCTAGGGAGTTTCTTTATTGAAAAAACCGACTGCTCACGCAGTTCACTGGCCACCCCGTATATATCGGCACTCAATCTTGACCTCAAAAATAGGGCTGGTTTGAGGTTGATCCTGTGTGTTGTACGAAAATAAAAATTTGCAGTGTGCGCGTTAACTAAAAGAGGTTGCGGGTCTCTTTCTTCAATGGGATTTATGATTAAGATTAGGATGTAATAGTTAGCCGGTAGAATTAGCTTTGCGAAATGGTGACTCTCGTTGCCATGAGCAGCGATTGGCATGTTCCAGTAGAAAATACCAGTTCATCACTGCGTGTTTTGCGCCTCCCCATGGTTCTCTCCTCAGCAACGCCGCGCTGAGCGTCAGCGACAACGCCACAGCCAGTGTGAGCGTTAGCGCCGGCTTCTTCGCGTCTTAAACACATGGTTCCTTTTAGCGGGAGATGCTGTAAATTTTTATGACTATGAGTCATTAACGCATTGCGTAGACCTTCACAGAGAAGGTCACTACAACAAACAGTCCAAGTTTTTGTAGACCAATGTCTCACCTTAAGAATCACTTTATAGCTGAACTTTTATAAAGGCATGCAAATGCCAAACTACGTTTACAAAAATATTAAGGGACCAGTGCAAAGCATGAAAGAAAACGCGGTCATAGGTGGCCTACCTTCTCTTCTTTTAAAGACGAAAGTCATTCTTGGGGACCTTCGACGAAAAAATTTTGGTCTGTCTGTCTGTCTGTCTGTCTGTCTGTCTGTCTGTCTGTACATTTGTCTGTTTGTTCGCACTAACTATACCTCAAATGGCACCAAACGGCAAACCCTATCCGCAGCGCCCACCAATATTGCGCAAAGTTTAGCGTTCATAGTTGTGCGACTCTCAATTAAAAAAGAATAATTGCGCATATCTGAGGCTCCACAAGAACGCTTCGATGTTTTCTGTCTGCCTTTATACTAGAAGAGGCACACACAAGTAACTCTAAAGAATGTAGCGTTTAATCGCGCTGCGCTGACAGTGCAACGCGATGCTCAAAAAGGTGTTTCCAACGATTTGCTACCACGTAACGGTGGTGGCACCTGCCCATCGCTTTGCGTTCTACACCTTATCACCTCCGAGACTGGCGCGCATCTTTCTCCGCGGGCTGCGCGCCTTCGTTTTCGAAGGCGTGCAGATGGCACTTGTGTCTAACGTGCCTAGATGCCCTCGTTCGCCTCCGGTACACGCTCGAGGCACTCTAACGCAGCGCCAGGAGAATACCATTCACCGATTTTCTTGCGCAGAACGTAAAATGAACATTTTATTCACTCTCTCCAGACGCGAGACTATCCTATTTCGACGATATTTACAGTGTAACATATCATCATCATCATCATCATCATCATCATCATCATCAGCCTGACTACGTCCACTGCAGGACAAAGGCCTCTCCCATGTTCCGCCAGTTAACCCGGTCCTGTGCTTGCTGCTGCCAATTTATACCCGTAAACTTCTTAATCTCATCTGCCCACCTAACCTTCTGTCTCCCCCTAACCCGCTTCCCTTCTCTGGGAATCCAGTCAGTTACCCTTAATGACCAGCGGTTATCCTGTCTACGCGCTACATGCCCTGCCCATGTCCATTTCTTCTTCTTGATTTCAGCTATGATATCCTTAACCCCCGTTTGTTCCCTAATCCACTCTGCTTTCTTCTTGTCTCTTAAGGTTACACCTACCATTTTTCTTTCCATTGCTCGCTGCGTCGTCCTCAATTTAAGCTGAACCCTCTTTGTAAGTCTCCAAGTTTCTGCTCCGTAGCTAAGTACCGGCAAGATACAGCTGTTATATACCTTCCTCTTGAGGGATAGTGGCAAACTACCTGTCATAATTTGAGAGTGCTTGCCAAATGTGCTCCACCCCATTCTTATTCTTCTAGTTACTTCAGTCTCGTGGTTCGGCTCTGCGGTTATTACCTGCCCTAAGTAGACATAGTCTTTTACAACTTCAAGTGCACCATTACCTATCTCGAAGCGCTGCTCCTTGCCGAGGTTGTTGTACATTACTTTCGTAACATATAGATTCGGGCAAATTTTTTCTTACTTCGGGCATGTTCTTTCTTCTGCTATTTTTCTTTCTTTTTTGTCGGTTGTATCTACCTGTTTTATGTGTCTTTCTATTCCTTCCTTTCTCTCGTTATGTATTTCTCACGTTTTTTATATCTCTGTACCGCCACAGTAGTCTAGTGAATAAGACACTCGGCTGCTGACCCGCAGGTCCTGTGATCGAATCCCAGCCGCGGCGACCACAATTTCGATGCACACAAAAATGCTTCTGGCCCATTTGCTTAGATTTCCCTGCACGTTAAAGAACCCGAGGCGGTCGAAATTTCCGGAGCCCTCCACTACGCCGTTTTTTGTATTTATACGGTTGTTTCGAACGTTACACCGCAACAATTAATATTCTGTATCACTCTTTTCCCTTCTTATTTCGCCCTCTCTGTCTCTCTTTTTGAAATCTAGCTTGCTCCTTATTTCTATCTTTTCTGTCTATTTTACTTTTTTGTTTCTCGTTACTTTTTTTCTCTATATTTTTAGTGTATTTGTATTTCTCTCTTTCTTCATAAAATTTGTTTAACTCTCTATTTTTTTCTGTCTTTATTTGTTTCTGTCTATTTCTCTTTTTTCGCTGCCAGCACTCGCTTTCTTCCCCGTCAGAGTTATTCCATCCCATTTTGCACAAATCGGCGCGCGCCTTCTTAGAGGGAAAAAGAAGATCAAGAAGCTACAAAGAGTGTGCGCGCTAGTTCATGATGATAATTTTGCGTGACCTACCAAATTCCTCTGTGCTTAAAGAGCTTCGCTGTAAAATAAATACATATTAAAATTTAAAATTAACGAAACGTGCGAAAGCCGGAGAGAGAGAGAGAGAGAGAGAGAGAGACAGATTTCAGGTGAAGTTCAAAATGTCATTGCAGTGAAGCATTCATTAAACCAAAATACCATATAAATAATAAAATAGATCTTCATTAAAAGAATGCAACCTAGCTTTGCGCCAGTCTCGCGTGTGAACTCTTCAGACATACATGCTCCTGAACAGCTTTTGCTTTACGCTATTAAGAGATGCAGTTAAGCATTTCATTGTATCTTACACCCATGACGTCAAAACGATATGACAGTTAATGATAAAGGGGTAACTACGAAATAACATACTTCTAAAGAGGGAGTTCGGATTTTTTTTTCATCAATAGAAGACATCAGTTTTGCTTTCGTTTCATTGCGACAATTTCACATTGCATTTTCCATTTTTTACATCACTTGTACAAAAAATCACACGAGAAGAAAGTTTTACTACAACCTAGCAACTTCTATGAGCTATTAAGGAACTGAATTTGATTGCCAAAGACGTGTTTGTTATTAACCAAAAACAAAAGTATCTACTGGTTGGCTGCTTCCAAAAGCATTATGTACTATCGGCGTCACATGAAAAGTGAACGGCAGTAAGCATTCGCAATGATATAGCGTGTGCTCTCCGGTTATTCCCATGGCTGTACATTTATGGACCGTGCTTTCGAACCGGATGCATGCTCCTCTTAATGGTGACGACTGGAGGGCATGTACTATAGCATTGCAAATGCTCGTCACTGTTTGGGTATCACTTGACGCCGATAGTAATCCATGGCCATTCATTCGTGCCTGTTCTCATATACGAAGCAATCGAGCATATGGACTGTTTTCAAAATACTGATCGTGTAGTGATGCGTGATGTTTTTACATATGTTACCCTGCAAACCTGACATTCTGCCGATTAACCTATAGGCATGTGCATTTTCTTGCTTTTTTGTGCTTTCTATCTCTCGGTCTCCCCTTTTATCTCCTGTGAGTGAGCAGCTCCTCTGTGTTTTTTAAGACTTCGATTGTGATAACTTTGATGAGAGCGTATTTTTGAACCCACGTCGTAAATACAAATATTACGCAAGTTGCTAGGATATGGTGGTGAAATAGCAAAAAGCAGTGACATCGAAAAATCAAGGGCAAGATGGCACTTAGAGTAGCTGATATAATTATTTCGTAATTGGAGTCTTGACACGTGAACGGATGCACAAGATCACCACCATGAATTGAGAACATGAAAGACAGTAAAATAAAGTTTGAGGGGGAGGGGGAGAGAAAAAGAAAGGTCACGTAAAAGTGAATGAGGGTTAACCTGACTGCAAGGTGAAAAAAGCAGAGTTTGCAAACAAGGCTAAGAAAGCTCGTCTTACACCAGGTGCCTTTAGTTTCAGTGACCGTGACGAAAAACTAGTGTTTGTCAACGACCACTTCACCGCTAAAAATAAGCGCCTGTTTGCTCAAGTACTCTCGCTAAATGAAAAAAAAAGTGGCAATTTTCGTGGATTGACAACGGCCACATCAAAGCCAGAAGAAACCTGAAAGCCGTGTTTTTCAAATCTCCAAGCTCAGCGATCTTTCTGTCTTTTGGTAACTTCAACTGATAACAAGCATTTCAAATATGGCTTTCAATACCTTTGAACAGGCCAAGAAACTGTTCCATAGTCTCGCAAATAATCACCTTTCACTTGTTCATTTCGAAATGTGTAGCTTACCGAAACGTTTTGACGAAGTTATATACACTTCAATTCGCTCTTTGATCATGGTTTTCCTGTCATCAGCCTTTCCGAAACTTGGCTGTCATCATCAGACGACGTACTGTTTGTTCAGCCCGGTTACCGTGTCGAGTTTGTTCACCACGCTAACAGACTACATGGTGGATGTGCCATTTGGGTACGCAATGCATTGGCGTACAACCGTCGCTATGACTTAGCCCTTTCCACTGAACACTGTGAATCTGTATGGCTAGAATTGAATCGCTCTTATTTTTCTTGGTAAAACATAGTCTCGGTATGTATATATCGCTTGCCATTCTCACCCTACCACGAGTTCTGCTCTGCCTTGATAAAATGCTGAGTCGAGTTGACAACAAAAATAACAACTTAATCATCATGGGTGACATCAATATAAACATTGCTGATATATCTAATACATTGTGCTTGAAATATAATAAATGTTCTCAAGGTATTTATTTATTTATTTATTACATACTGCTGACCTGTTTACCAGGTCTTAAGCAGGAATGGGCATACAGAATTGTTTACGATAAAAACATAATTGACATCATACAGCATACCGACAGTGGTTACAATTCAACATTTTGTACTAATTTATGAAAAAACTAAAGAAAAACATTACAACAATGGCATAGTTTTGCTGACTGGAACGTACTAAAAAAATGGAAGCATTCAGCAACTCTGGGCTGCATGACGGTACAAAAAGCTGTTAGTGGTTATTGACAGCATGTAAAAATAAATCAACTGTTGGACACCGTACAGCATCGGGTGATAGGCAATTCCACTCACGGGTAGTTCTTGGAAAAAAATGAATACCTGAATGTGTCTGTGCGGTTTACGTAATCTAAAACTTTCTTTGAATGGTGTGAGCACACAGCACATTCACTTGTTTGTCTAATGTGCCCTGTTTTGTTGATACCAATTTTGTTGTGGAAAATGAGGTAAAAAAGCTCTAGCCTTTCCATTCTTCTTCTCTCTTGTAGTTTTTCGAGATCCGCTTAAATTAGTAGAAGTGAAGGGTATCGATTGATTGATTGATTTGTGGAGTTTAACATCCCAAAACCACCTTATGATTATTAAAGACGCCGTAGTGGAGGGCTCCGGAAATTTCGACAAGCTGGGGCTCTTTAATGTGCACCCAAATCTGAGCACATGGGCCAACTATAACAATTAAAAACAAATCGGACATGTTTTCTTTAGACCATTTCTAATTTTTTAATATTGGACACAGTGAAGGGATCCCACACTGCAGCTCCATATTCTAATACTGGTCTAATGAAAGTTTTGTACGCGAGAAATTTGATGTGTGGTGTGGCATTCACAAGCCTCCTTCGTAAATATCCAAGCTTTTTTATTGCCTTTCTTTGAATATATTCTATGTGTTCATCCCATTTTGAGTCTGATGTGAGTATGAGTCCTAAATATTTGTGTTTATTGATTTCGGATAACGCATGGTCATTGACGTGATAGGTAAACAGAAGCGGCTGTTTCTTACGCGTAATTCGCATTGCTACTGTTTTTTTTATAATTAATAGTCATCTGCCAATTTTCACACCACGTTTGTAGCGTTGCTAGTGCAGTATTTAAAGATTCTTGTTCACTGTAACTGTAAATTTCCTGATATAGTATACAATCGTCCGCGAAAAGCTTTATTTTTACGGGTAAGTTTAGCACAATATCATTTATAAATAACAGAAAAAACAACGGCCCGAAAATTGACCCTTGAGGCACACCCGATTTCACGGGGGCAGAACTCGAGGTGACACCATCAATGGCAACACATTGGCTCCTCATTGAAAGATAAGCAGTTATCCATGCAAGTAATTTCTCATTTTTTAGAATTGGTAATGAACTGAGTGTTCAATTTTCACTTCTACACGCAGTGTTTCTGGTGGGTTTAGCACTCTCATTGACCACATTCTAATGAATTTCACTACAAATCATACTGCCGGTGTTGTTAACTTTCTGTTTAGTGACTACTATTTTATGTTTCTTTTAGTAGATATTCGCGTAAAACATAAACTGGAAACTGTAACTAAAGAGGCTTGTTAGAGTGATCAATTTCGCAACATCATTTCTCAGACTGATTGGACAGATGCCTAAAACAGTATATCTGCTGTTCCTGCCTTCCATGAGCTTTGTGATAAAATCACTGATGCAATGAAAATTTTTTTCACTAAATCATCAAATGTAAAAGGATATTCGATTCCCAGACAACCTTGGATGACCAATGGTTTTCTGCGTAGCATTGAAAAAAATAACTTACGTGAAACAGCAAAAATACAGCCATTTACCCTCTCACTTTTGCAGCGGTTTAAAAAGTACTCCATTAGACTGACTATGCTGTTAAAAGATACAAAGTGCAGCTACTACCAGAGCCGTATTCTTACCAATGAAAAATACAGCTCCAAAAATGCAAATAATTAAAGAATTTTTGAACCTGCATGGTTCCGAGCCGAAGATATAAAAAATTATCGATGGCACACGTGTGCTTACAAATGCGTTTAATCTACATTTTTTCAAGGTCAATGCACCAACGTCTTCTGCTGTTTCCTTCTTCCCTCGATGCTCGCATTCTTTTTATTTAAGCCCTGTTTCCCCGCACAAAATTTCTGTTGTAGTAAAGCAACTAAAGAGCACAGATGCCGGCCTTGATAAAATTAATCTCTTTAGAATAAAACTCATTGCCTCAGACATTTCGATTCCTCTAGTCCATATATTCAACTTCATGTTTAGGAACGGTGAATTTCCTGACGAACTAAAATAGGGCATAGTAGTTCCAGCGTTCAAGAAAGGTGAGCGCACACTCATCAATAGCTACCATCCGATAACTATACTTCCTTTTTTAGTAAAGTTATCAAGAAACTACTCGTCACTCAGCTGACATATTATCTGAACAAGTTTAATAGTTCGACACTATCATTTTTGTTGCAAGCCCAATTTTGTTCAGACCTTGCACTAATAGAATTCACAGATTACGTTAAACGTTCTATCTATATAGGCTTCTTCGCTGGAGCCGTATTTGTGGATTTTTCGAAAGCATTTGACACTGTTGTTCATACTATCCTTTTTTCAAAACTAGACTCCTTTAGTGTTTGTGGTCTGACACAAACGTTGATAAGTAATTACCCTTTGAACAAGTAATTACCCTATTTGAATAAGTAATTACCCTATTCTATAAATCTTATACGCTACACGAAGGTGTTCCGCAAGGCTCAATACTAGGACCGCTACTTTTTTTATTGTATACAAATGACTTACCCAAATGTGAAAATTGTTCTAGATGTATTATATATGCCGATGGACCACTATCTTTTCCTCTGGTAGCGATCTAGATAACTTAAAAAATTAAATAAATATGGCACCAATATTGTACAGTGGTGCCGTAAAAATCAGGTCGTAAGTACTCCACTTAAAACTTCATTAGTTTTTTTTCACTCTCCATGAAAATTATTACCATTTGTGCGACACCTAACAATAGAAGCCCATGGTATTCATCCCTCTGACGCAACCGCATTTCTAGGCGTTACCCTTGATTCTCACCTTAAGTTTGATAAGCACATTCTCGCTATCTCATGTAAGAATTCTTCTGTTGTTTGTGTTCTGAAAAAAAACACATTTTTTCTACTGCAGATTCTTCGTTCATCATACTTCGCCTTCATTCATAATCACTTAACCCACTGTTCTTCTTCCTGTCCAAACATATATAGAATTATTCTGTCTAAGAATGCTTATCTACAAAACACAGTTATAAGGGTTATCACCTTCAGTAACTGGAGAGACTCCGCTACGCCCATTTTCAGTAACCTTTGCATTTTTCCCATCCATCTTTCCATAACAATGAAATTAGGGGTGCACATTTTTCGCACTTCGTCAGCATGACATTGAATCAAAAGGTATGCCATCCTGCTAATTAATAAATGCTAGCTTGACCAGGTTCTCCTCACAACATAGCTTACTGTTTCCGATAGTTCACTCAAACTGATGGCAAACAGTCGGTGCAGTGTTTTTTTTCCTGGTATTTACCCTTGGAACTTACTTTCCAAGTTCATTAAAAGCTGCCGCAATTTAACATCATTTGAATTTCATTTAAAAAAACATCTATTTCAACATCTGTCCTAGCAATTTATGGTTCCACCTTCACGTTTCTTTTATTTTTAGACCATTTTCCTAATAACTGAATTCAATTTTTTTATCTTTTGTGCTGTGCATTTTTGTTGTATGCCTTGTGTACATGAATTCTGCTGTGATTTATTTTATTATGCATGATTTGTTTGCTTTATGCTCTGTTGTTGTATTTCTTGTTCTAGATGAAGCTTTTAAGTGCTTTCCAATTTTCATCTATATATTTCTTCATTTGTTTTTTCCCAATTTAGTGTTTCCAACATGTTTTTCTTTGCTCGCCCCTCTCCTGCTTTCTATTCAAACAATAGAATATTGCTAGGAGTTCCCCCTGACCACGTTTAGTTCGGTGATTGCTCCTGTAATACTTATTACCATGACCATCGTATCTTCATAATTTTACAATGAACTTCAAACATCAAACTTCAAGTAGAGATTAATATTGCGAAAAAGCACGGAATGATAGTTGAACGCTTTGCATCAACTTCCGCTATTGTAACAGAACGCTATTAACGACACCTTCTCCGGATTCTGCTGGTTGTCCAGATTAGAGCACCAGATTCCCATAAAAGCGGGGTTATTCCAGTAATGACATTTTACCTAACCTATGACAACTGCTTGCGTATACGTGCTATCCTCCCGTAAACAGGTACAAGATTGCTCTTCTATGTTCTCATAGGGCCGCACATTGCTGAACCGCGCCTCTCATAGGTTCTTTCTCTCTTTCTTCCTTTTTCTCTCCATCTTTCTTCTATTCTTTCTTTCTATCTTTTTTTCTTCTCCTTTTCTTTCTTCATTCCTGTTTCTATACACTGTATACACTCATCGAATTGCTTCAGCGGGTAACTTTCTCAATGTTTATCATATGTAAATTGTGCGCGTGCCTTAATGCTACAACGCTTTCTTTTGGTCCGTTGGTTGGTATTGATTTTCGAGTAATTTGTCGCTCTTGTAGAGGCGACGGTGAATGGCCATATGCACAATGAGTACAAATATTTGTATACCGTTTGCAGAATATAAATGAAGTTGAATGTTGCCTCCAGCTTTCAGGACAAAAGATCCTCTTCCGAAGCTAGCAGGCTTTCTTTCCTCGCCGACCAAACGCCGGAGACGCAACGGCTGGAGCAATTTGTCTTGGCATCCTGAAAGGAATAGTCGGCTTCGGTTTGAAGAAAGAGGCCATTGTCTGGATTCAGCGGGCCTGCTATTGCAATCAGAAAGCTTACCCGAGCTCTGCCAGTGAGCTTGGTTTTCGATGTGAATAGAACGTCGAGTTTCTTTCAAACAACGGAGACATTTCAATCTAATTAATTACGCCACGGCTGTTGAAGCACCAGTTCTGGTTTTACGATAGGCAAATTAGACTTAATATACCGGCTTTCCGCAGTATCTCTCCTACGCGGCTGCTTATTTTGATATAAGTTTGAGCGAAACATACTCGCTTTCTGTCATCCGGCTCGGTCGTCGCAGTTGTTCCTTGCGATTGCCTTCTCGGGCAAAAAATTTATGCACGTACGGCTACACCGCAAACGATTACACTTCATGCACGCAGCAACTTTGTATGGGTACTTCACTTCACTTCACTTCACTTTTATTTCCTTAAAGACCCCCTGTAGGGGTATTACATAAGGGGTGGTGCATAACAAAAAAAAAAAAAAAAAGAGAGAACTATACAACGGTGTTTTTAATGGCTTCTGCAAACATAGATGGGTTAGTGATGGCACAGGTGGCGTGAGGAAGGCCATTCCAGTCTTTTGCTGCTCTTACGAAAAAGGAGGCTTGGAATACAGTGGTCCGGGTACGTGGTAATGCGACTTGTAACGGATGACCAGTGCGATGGGATATGTGCGGAGGGGGCGTGATGTACGGTGGATGATTCAGTGAACTGAAATAAAACATATGAAAAAGAGAGAGGGTGGCACACCGTCGGCGTGAAGCAAGGGTTTCTAGACCTGATTCCGCCTTTAGAGATGAGATGCTGATATCGTATGAATATGCAGAATGAATGAACCTGGCAGCCCGATTTTGAAGTGATTCGAGTTCACTTATGATGTATGATTGATGAGGGCTCCAGATGGAAGATGCATACTCGAGTTTGGACCTGATAAATGATTTGTATGCAAGCGTCTTGACGTGAGGCGGAGTATGGCGTAAGTGTCGTCTGAGAAACCCGAGTGATTTATTAGCAGACGAGATGATGTTAGTAGTGTGATGACGCCAAGACAGGTCATGAGCCAAGGTGATGCCGAGGTATTTGAATGATTGAACTGATTGTATGGGAACATTAGTGATGGAATAGGTAAACTCAAAAGGGTTACGGTGGCGAGAAAAAGAAACGAGCTTACATTTATTAGGATTTAAGTTCATTAACCAACGATCACACCATGTTTGTATGTTGTTAAGATCATGCTGAATTAGTGTTTGGTCATGAATGTTGGTTACTGATCGGTAGATTACGCAGTCATCGGCAAACATACGAAAGTTACATGATACATGCAATGGTAGGTCGTTAATGTAAATTAAAAAGAGTAGAGGCCCTAAGACAGACCCTTGCGGGACACCTGAGGTTACAGGTAGTCGGTTAGATGAGTGATTATTAACAAACACAAATTGGGAACGATTAGTCAGGAAAGATGTTATCCATGCAAGTACATTAGGATCTAGATTTAACAGAGATAATTTAAGAATTAGGCGCTTGTGAGGGACAGTGTCAAATGCTTTGGCGAAATCCAGGAAAAGAGCATCGGTCTGAATGTTGCAGTCAAGGTTAGAATGTAAGTCGTGAATGAAAATGGCCAGCTGCGTTTCACAAGAATAACCCCTTCGGAACCCGTGTTGAGAAGGATGAAAAAAGTGCATTGAGTCCAAGAAGTTGATGATATGGGAGTAGATGACATGTTCCATGATTTTGCAGGGGATACTTGTTAAGGATATGGGACGGTAATTTAGTGGAGAATCTCTGTTACCTGATTTGTAGACTGGAACGACCTTGCCTACTTTCCAGTCTGCTGGCAGAATGCTTGATGATAATGACTGCGAAAATAACAATGTAAGGTATGCGGCACACACATGTTTAACATTTATGAGAAGTTTTGAATTAATGTCATCCACACCTGCAGAAGAAGAAAGCTTAATCTTTTCTATAATCGAAATGATGCCGTCCGTAGAAAATGCAATCGGGGGCATAGACTCGGTGCTGCGCGCAGGTGAAGAAAAATCGGGAACTGAACTCTCATTCGTAAAAACAGAGAAAAAGGCCTCGTTAAAAAGGTTCGCGCATTCATTGTTGTCGACTATATCGCCATGCGCATTTGAAAGACTAGTGGTGCGCATCTCCTGAGGGTTTATCACCTCTCAGAATTTGCGAGGGCTGGTTGCAAGCATTTTGGGCAGCTCTTCATGAAAGAACACGTGCTTGGCGTTTCGAATGGTTCTAAGATAATCATCTTCCGCGGCGTAATATTTTTCCCATAAGGACAGAAGTTTAGACTGTTTGGCTGATCGGAAGAGGCGTTTTTTCTTGTTTCTTAGTTTGTGAAGTGTACGTGAAAACCATGGCTTGTTTCGGTTTGCGGTAAACGTTATTTTTGGGATAAATTTCTCGACAAGAGTGGCTAACTTATCTCTAAATATAATCCAATTCTCATCCACAGAGCGTGTATGGCTTATTCTCTCGAAATCAGGAAGAAAAGATATCAATTCATTATTGATAGCACTATAATTGCCCTTGTCGTAAAGACGGATTGTTTTGGTGACAAGATCGCGTTTTACAGGTCGAAACGCAAAGGCCGCATGGATTACCTTGTGGTCACTGACGGCACGCAGATATGTAATTGATGATAAGCTCTCTTGATGACTAGTTAGTATTAGATCTAAGATGCTGGAATTGCTCTCTGTAACGCGCGTTGGTTGGGATACAAGTTGGGTTAGATTGCAATTCAGGCAGAAATCTATGAAGTCCTTTGCGGGCTCACTGCCCACAGCTGACGGGACGCTACTACTCCAATCTATTTGAGGGAAATCAAAATCGCCGAAAAGCAGTATCTCTGCTTGCGGATACTGTTTCCCAAGGTCACTCAGGTTGTTGTTGAGCTTATATGCGAAATCTGGGTCACTGTTCGGGGGCCTATAACAAACGCCTACAAGGACAGTATGAGGGCGAGCACGGCAAACGACCCAAAGAATTTCAAGTTCAGGAGAGTTGGTCCTGGCCACCGAGCACGATAACTGTTGGTGCACAGCTATCAGAACCCCGCCTCCACGTGCGCCTGTACGGTCCTTACGATAAAGTTGAAATCCAGGTAGGTGATCTAGCACTTCTGCATCGGTTATATCATTTGTCAGCCAAGTCTCGGTTATCACCAATACGTTACTGCTTGATGACAAAGCAAGCTCAGAAAAAGTTATGCGTTTCGGAAAAAAACTGCGCGCGTTAGCAAAGACTACCGAAAGTGACAGGCCAGATTGAGGTGTGGGGGTGTGCCCGGCAGATTTGCGCCGAGGAAATTGCTACGACGCTTCCCTTACAGTTTGCGATTGCTCATCGTAGACGTAGCGCTTGTGACCCATTAGCAGTGTCTTGTACGTGATGGAAAAAGGCAGCGACTTGGTTTTAGCAAAGGCAATCAATTGCCGACGGACGTTTTGCACACGACGAGAAAAATCTTCACCAACACTAAAAGTGGTTCCTTTAAATTTCCGTCCATTAGAAAGAATCTCTCCTTTTGTTTTATGGAATGCGAATTTAACTATTATGGGGCGATGGTGGTTAGTACCCTTGCGGCGACCCAGACGATGCGCGCGCTCAATTTCCTTCGGATCGATGGAAATACCTAGACGATCTCGGCAGTGCTTGATGACAAGTTGTTCAACTTGGACAAGTGCTTCCGATCCAGTTGATTCAGGAAGGCCATAAAATATGAGGTTATTGCGCCGAGAATGATTCTCGGCTTCATCCACGCGTGCTTCAAGCTTGCGCAGAAGGTCACTCGCGCGAGCGGTGTCTCTTCTGAGCGCTTCCACATCAGTACGTAAGGAAATAATATTTTGGCAGTGCCCTTCCAGATCAGTCATGCGTCTACTGAGATCTGCTATAGATTTATCTGTTGATAGCAAATGGGACTTAAGGTCCTGTACCTGACTGATTAATTCCGTCTGACCGGCAGACAATTTCTGCAGTTCAGTTAGTACAGCATTAGAAGCAGGACCCGGATTGCTTTCAATATCGCCCGACATCATCAACAAGGCACGAATAACACGAGAACACTCAAGTGCAACAAGAACGCAGCAGTGTGGGCTCGGCAGCTGAAACAGCAGGTAATTACTAGACTTCTTAGCGAGAAGACTGTAAGTTTTACTAACCTGCATGACAAGAGTGAAAGGATTAGCGGTCTGCGTTGGTGCACAGCCGCCGAGCCCACACAGCGCCGCCGGCAAAGGCCGCTCTTTTGTAGTCGACACAGGCATCGATGCCGATGCTGATAGCGTCGACCAGGTTTTGTCGAGGACCATGTAGCTGACCGGTGGCGCCGGAAGGGATCCAGATCTGTTGCGTGAGGTGAAATCCAGTGGTTCCAAGTACGTTGCGGTTGATAAGCTTGTGTCGAAGACCAAGAGGGCGTGACAGGTAAGCGTGCCACTTTCGCTGGAACGATGTTGATACTGCAACGGTGTGGTCAAGGAAGCTGGCAGGAAAACGGAAAGCAGTATGCGCAGGAATGCGCACTGAAACACCTGCATGACAAGAGTGAAAGGATTAGCGGTCTGCGTTGGTGCACAGCCGCCGAGCCCACACAGCGCCGCCGGCAAAGGCCGCTCTTTTGTAGTCGACACAGGCATCGATGCCGATGCTGATAGCGTCGACCAGGTTTTGTCGAGGACCATGTAGCTGACCGGTGGCGCCGGAAGGGATCCAGATCTGTTGCGTGAGGTGAAATCCAGTGGTTCCAAGTACGTTGCGGTTGATAAGCTTGTGTCGAAGACCAAGAGGGCGTGACAGGTAAGCGTGCCACTTTCGCTGGAACGATGTTGATACTGCAACGGTGTGGTCAAGGAAGCTGGCAGGAAAACGGAAAGCAGTATGCGCAGGAATGCGCACTGAAACACCTGCATGACAAGAGTGAAAGGATTAGCGGTCTGCGTTGGTGCACAGCCGCCGAGCCCACCTTCATCCACCGCTTAGGATTATGCCTAAAGTAGCTCTTTCGAAATTAAAAATGAGATTAAAAAGTGTGTGAATGACAAATTTTACGTCTATATTGTTTACTAAAACTGCTCCACGTGACCAATATATTTACGCTTTGAAATTTGACACAACGCCATTATATATTTAACCTTCAACACTCATGGTAGAGTTGCCCCACCACGATGGTCTAGTGGCTTAGGTACTCGGCTACTGACCCGCAGGTCGCGGGATCAAATCCCTGCTGCGGCGGCTGCAATTTAGATGAAAGTGATAATGCTGCATGCCGGCACGTTTGCTCATATTTGAGTACACGTTAAACAACGCCAGGTGGTAGAAATTTCCGGAGATACTTACGACGGTGTCTCTCATAATCTTATGGTGGTTTCGGGACGTTGAATCCCGTATATAAATCAATATCATCGTATAGTTCAATGCTTGTTAGAATTTGCCGAACTCGCAAGGAAGTGCATAAGTGTTCTTGAAGCGTTTCAGTGTCGACACTCGACTTCACGCACACTACTATATACAATGCACCTGTGAAAGAAGTCAAGTTTACGAGTCTCCGTTCTAATTGCAATTACATTTTCCAGACTAATGTATATACTTTGCGCAGTAAGAAAACGACGTTCGTTATCGGTACTAAAACATTACGCTTGCCTAAAGAAGGACGTCAGAATCCCTCACTAAACTCATCAGCACACCCAAGTTTCCGGCCAGAGACCGAAGGGCACGTTCGTCTGAAAATCCAACTATCTCAATCGCTCAAGTAATTCATGACTTCACAAAAATGAGTAAAAGCTTGATTTCATGGTTTGGAATACGAGCGCAATACGTGTCCGTGTCTTAGCTGCCACATTCTACGTATAGTGCTCGTATTTCAAGGCACCATGAATCACCAACTCGCCCAATCAATTATTTTGACGAGGAAAAGCTTGCATACATGAAGCATGCATGCAAATTCCCTTGGACAGCGAAGGCTTTGTGTGGGCTGACGCCGTTTTTTTTAGGTTGTGACTGACTATAGGCGCTCCGCGTATTAAGCAAACGGCATCACTATTTAGTAAACAAACTTGAAGTGTAGGAGGGACGTCCCGACTCACCCAGAAGTGGTGAACCGAAGTGAACGTAACATGCAAGTGATAAGGTTAATTTGATGGCCTTATTGAATTGGGAAAACTAGAGGAGGAGGTGAAGTATGGCACGCGCTATGTGTGTGGGAGGTTTTATCTTGTTGGTGTTCTGTTGCGCCTCACTTCACTCTGCGAGGTGCCTTGTTCTTCCGATTTGTGTTGCCCATACAAATTATGATGAAAGGAATGTGGTAACTATAACTTTCAAAGGAATCATTCGAAGCGGAAACTAACGGAACGCAAGGAGGAGACAAATGAGCGCAGATTGAAACTTAGTTTATTCAACGAAGATAATCTATACCAGAAAGACAAGCAAGGCAAGGAAAATATAAGGGAGAAGGTTCCACCATAATCAAGTGTCATCTAGAAATGAGATTTCACAATCTAAACCTATACAGGTGGTGAGCTGACACAACTATCAACATTCTTTTTTTATTAAGAAGAAGGATTATGCGATCTTTCTAGTTTTTGTGTCGCGATGGGTGTAATAATATAAACGTGCGCGAAAATTCAGGTACGCATGCACACTTTGCACAATGGGCGGACAAATGTAACCCAAGGCCGACTTCAGCGCATTGTGGTGTTCTCATAGGCGAACGTTCAGGCCACGCCCAGTGTGCTCGATATATAACCTGTCACACGAGAGTGGGATACAATAAACTACGTTTGACCGACCATTCGTCAAAAGCCCAATGGGCAGTCGAAATTGTTCACCAATTGCACATGGTGTGGCTGCGTGCCTAAATTTTCGCTCGCGTCTATATTATGCTATTATCGTGACAAAAAAGTAGGGAGATTGTGAAATCCTTTTTCATAAAGGTATTATTGATAGTAGTGTCAGGTCTCCATCTACACCAACTTTAGATTGTGAAATGTCGTTTTTAGGGGAGACTTGATCACGGTGAAACCTTCTTTCCTGTATTTCTTTTCCTCTTCTTGTCTTTCTTGTACATATATTATGTTCGCTGAATAAACCAAGTGTTATTCTGCGTTCATTTCTTTCCTCCTTTGCGACCTGTTAGTGTATGCTCCCAATATTTCACTATGAATATAAACCAACCAGCCCGCCTATCAACCGTTTTACAACTATAGCTTCCCTGTTTCTAGAACTTGCCAGGAGAAAGGTACTGGGAGATGAATTACCAGTATGTTGGGCTCGATGGGCTACGTCCGAATGCCGCTAACAACGGCGGCGATACTTCCACTATGTTGGAAATTCTCGAGCATGTAAGAGGACAAACACAGGAAAAACGAAGTTGGCCTAAAAAGCGCTTTTTGCACACATTGACCAGCGCAGCAAGGATTTATCAAGTACTAGACCCTTCTTCCTTTTTTTGCGTAAACCAAGTGGTGTAAAGCACCTCTTCAGCTCGCTTCGTAACGTACGCCACTCGTATGAGTCATGTTTGAGATGACAAATAGAGTTCTGAAAGAAATGAGCCGAAAATATCAAAGTTGCTACATATATGTCTAGTAACAACATTGAAGTGGTTACCGCCTTTATTTCTTGGTCACTCAGGACCTGTGCGATGAGAATAGCGTGGCTTCAGCTCATACTCTACTCGGTGATGACAAAGGAGGCTGGAGCTTCTATCTAAACTGTTGCCAGCGATTATTGATGTTCTTTCTACATCCTGAGGCACATTTTTAGGGACGGAAAATACCCTGAAGACATTGTTAGCGGTAAAGAAGACTTACGTGTAAACAGAGGCTACAGAAATGAAGCCGGTCCGCCCTTGCACTAGAAAGCGCAAGAGAATCTTTATTTGTTTGCGTCTGCGCTAACTATATGTAAGCCGTGTATGTTCCACAGAAATATAATGAGATAGAATAAATAAATCAACGTGTTCTGAATGCTACGAAATAAATAGTTATACGAGTTGAAGGAGTATCTCAGAAAGCACGCTTACACGTGGAAAGATCCTAGCTATCGAGAGGCTTCTCACTAATGAATACCGATTTGATTACACATACGAAGACCTCGGCAAAGTACATTTCTCTCGCGTTCTCTTGAACTGCCTCACTTCTTAAACCATCGCTGCATGCGCAAAAGCCGTATAGCTGTGTGTGCAGTTAGGGTCAAATATTCATTGCACAGGCACAAAATGTAGCTTTGGACAACTCAAATTTTGCTCTGTCAGGCAATTTTTGTTATGCGTGTATAAAAACGAAAAGTAAACGGCCATCTTTAGTGGGGAAGCTGGGTAAATGAACGATATCGCAGTGCACTGACTATGAAGCAAGTTAGTTACAGCGTGGTTGACCTCCCTGCATGCTTTTTCTTGGTCTTTTCTTTTTGTTTCTCTTACGCAAAATTATTTCTTCTGTCATTTGAAACACACGAATGTGTGTAGAAATAGATTAGATGGATACGTATATTATAACGTTGTATGTGCTATGACTAGAATACGAATATGAGGAGCACCGTCAAGGGGGACTTCGAATTAACTTTGACCACCTGAAGTACTTCCATGCGCACCTAAATCTAGGTAAATAGTGTCCTTACATTTTCAGGCATAGAAATTTGGCTGCCGGGGCACAAAATGAAACTCGACTCCTTGTGGTCGAAAAAAAAAGGAATACAGATTTAAAAAAAAAACACGTATCTGTTTCAACAAAAGTCTTACTATACGTGATTCGCGACCTAAAACATCAATCATTATTGGTGCAATATGTAAAAAAAAACGATGGAAACTTTGAAGTACTAACTACTTCTTGCAGTATTGATTACCTAGGTAGATACAAGTAGTAACGTAAGTGGTAGTAAAGTCGCCACTTAAAACGGTAGCGACAGTTAGGCTACCAACGGTGCTAAAAGAAGCAGTGACCGTTACCAAGTAAATTTTGCGACATTCGCTCATCTGTCAGCAGCATAATAAGAAATCTTAGGGCTATTACGCAAAGAGCTATTACGCAAAACTTTTGTGAACGGTAAACAAACACAGGAAGCCCACTTAGCCTTAAATTTAGTACGTAACGTATGGCGCTAATGAAAAGGCTATACCTGCGATTACCTCGTGTAGAATCTTACATTAACGCACGTCTGTTACAGTTGCGTGCCGATTGCGTTGTATGTGGACGTGGGTGTTTGAGCGAGTGTTTTCAGGAGACAGATTGAGTTAGGGTGATGCGAGCTTTTGTACCAGTCGACGCCACTTCAACCGGTTTTTGGGCGCCATTCTACTACCCACTGTTGTCTTGTTCACGTGAATTTCTTCGACGTGAAATGGCTGGAAGTCAATCGATGTATACTCCAAATACTCGCTAAATGGTTGACATGTCACTTTGTTTTAAAGCTGTATGGAAGGTAAAGTTTATATAATTAGTCTGAAGACGGCAGTCTGCATGCATTTGCACATGTTATCACAACAGCTTTACAAACTCTTGTATTCAATTGAACACTCAAAATAAATATTACAAGTGGAGTGGTGTTTAGTTCACATTCTTCCTTTAAAAATTAACTTCTGTATTTGAGCTTATGAACAATGAATAGGTATTTAATTGTTTGCTTAGGTGACAGATTTTGTCAGCATTCAAACAAAAAAGAATGCGTAGGGCTCGATGAAGAGGCGTGAAATTTTATTTCACTACTTTTGCTGATAGGCTTGATTCGATTCTATTCCTTCAAAACCAAAGCTCGCTTTCTTTTACCTCTTGAATTTCAGTGCCAGCCAGTGTGCATGCATTGGGTCATTCATGATAGAAATTTTAGTTAGGCTGATTAAATTGATTGATTGCCTGATTGATTTATATGTGAGGTCTAACATCCCGAAACCACCATATGATTATGAGAGACGCTGTAGCGGAGGCTCCAGAAATTTCGACCACCTGGGGTTTTTAACGGGCACCTATATCTGAGCGTACGGGCCTACAGCATTTCCGCCATTGGGCTGATCAGGCTTGAACAGGCATTTCCCGATGTGCTTCATAAATTTGACACTGATGCTATAAGAGTAAATGGGCTACAAATAACAATAACAAATTGAAGTACAATGAAGGGCATTGGATCAAGTGAACTCTCAATCAATACATTGTGCCCCCCCCTCCACACACAGTGGATAACGGCTTTTTAAACTTTATTCATTGGGACCGAGAGATTTTATATAGTTGGGGAGGAGGACCCGGACAGGCCTGGTAATACCCGCGGTGTTGTTCGAGATATGTGCTGACTTCGGCAGCAGCTCACGACATTTAATCTATTTCATAGTATCTTGAAGCTGTATCTAGCAGGCGCCGCAGCTTACTCGGAGGTAATCTTCACATTAACAGCGCAATCGCAAACCTTTAGAGCATAAAAACTTCCAGGAACTGATTTTTACTGCTTCTTCGCAAAGACGAGAGCTTGGTGGGATAAAGTTAAGGAGCCAAACTTCTGCTGGCTAGGCATGTAACCATTTCAAACAATTGTGCCCATTCGAGTTTTCGCTAGACGTAAGTGGAGCTTCCTACGTGAGAGCAAAACGAATACGCAGTGGGAGTGAGAATGGCGGCTGCCGTTACAGATGGCACACATATCTCCTCCCACTGAGCGTAGGGGTGGGCATCGAGGCACCCTCCTGTGGTAAAATGAACACCATTGAACGCCTAATGCTGTGGTGTGGTACTTATGAAGCTCCGTGAGGGCTGCTCTGTACCCGTGCGAACGAACTGCAGGCAGGCAGCGTCGACGCTCTGTAGCGTAAGGCTCCCTCTCGCAAGGAGGATATAGGTGTTAACTATGCGTTGCTTAAATAGTCCGGCCTGGCTAGTCGGTCCCTCCAAGTGACGTAATATTGGCAGTGTGCAGGGCCGTGTGGCAAGCTCTCTTTTGGATATTACACCACAATGGAACTATGAGACTTGTTCTATAATCTAGCCAAGGCACATATATAAAGGGTATTCCACCTTCAACTATTCTCTCCTCATTCTTCGCTCTCTTACTATCACACCCCCTACTGTCTATCGCTCAAGTATCAGGTGTACCCATGCTAGAAAGTATAACAGTATAGTCAACAGGGGCATTCCCTTGTCACTTCCGCGGTATTGTTTACATATTTTCATAACTATGCAAACACATACTACTAGAAATGTAAAGCTCTGTGAATTCCGTTTATAGACCACAATGCCGCGAGTGTAATGACTTTTTCTGTGGTTGTTCATTACCTTGCCCATGAAACAGTTTGAACAACGTGTTTTTGTATGTTCCAGTTAAATTATTGACTGATAGCTCGAGGGGTAGGAACAGTCTAGATAAAGGATTTAGGGCTTTAGGCAGCGTAGATCCATCACCAAGGCTTGTTTTATAGTCCGGACAAACCAAATCTGAGAAACCGCATCATTACAGCGTAGTTAACTCGCGAAACGCTTCCTGTTCTCACCAGTTTAAAAGACGAATGTCTTTCTTGGGGACCTTCGACGAAAAAATTTTGGTCTGTCTGTCTGTCTGTCTGTCTGTCTGTCTGTCTGTCTGTCTGTCTGTCTGTCTGTCTGTCTGTCTGTACATTTGTATGTTTGTTCGCCCTAACGATACCTTAAACGGCACCAAACGGCCAACCCCATCCACAGCACCCACCAATATTGCGCAAGGTTTAGCTTTCCTAGCTGTGCGATTGTCAATTAAAAAGCAATAATTGCGCATATTTGAGGCACCACAACAACGATTCGATGTTTTCTGTGTACCTTTATACAAAAGAGTTACGCACAATTAACTCTAAGGAATGTAGCGTTTAATCGCGCTGCACTGACACTGCAACGCGGTGCTCAAAAACGTGTTTACAACGCTTTGCTACGACGTCACGGTGGTGGCACCTGCACGTCGCTTTGCGTTCTACACCTCATCACCTCCGAGACTGGCGCGCATCTTTCTCCGCGGGCTGCGCGCCTTCGTTTTCAAAGATAACTGCCATATGGCACTTGTGTCTAACGTGCCTAGAGACAGAACATCTACCGCCTAGATGCGCTCGTTCGCCTCCGCAACATGCTCGAGGCACTCTAACGCAGCGCCTGCAGAATACCATTCACCGATTTTCTAGCGCAGAACATCAAATAAACGTTTTGTTCACTCTCTCCAGACGCAAGAATATCGTCTTTCGACGACATTTACAGTGTAACATGTAGATTCGGGCCAATTGTTTCACGACCTAGACGCAGCGTACACTGCGTGACCTTCAGCAAGCGTCACTAAGGCTGCTGGATGAGCGGAAGCAACCGTGACTCTAGCTCGCTGAAAGAACAATCCGCTCCGTTTTGTCTCCTGCGTGTTTCTGAGGACCTTGTAATAGACAAAGAGAGCAGTATAAAGAGCGAGAAGTGCAACCATGGGCGCGTTACGGTCTTTCCGTCACTCAAGCACGCCCGCACTGGTTTGCGCAAAGATGTCGCGTAGGATGATAGGGAACACCGAGTCATCGCAGTGTATATACACACTCCTGATAAACGTTCACGACACCTCATAAAACAAATCCTTGAGGCGCGCGCAAACTACAGGCAGCATAGATTCGAGACTGCTGTCCTTCTGCGGAGAAGATGCTCTGAGAAACGCAGATGTGGATCTTCAGTGGCAGGAGAGGCCTTTGCTGGTTGGACGTGCCATCCATACGGGATGCGATTCGCCCATTCAGTGCTGCTGCTGGCTGAAGTGGGACTAGAATGGAAGAGGTCTTTTCCGCAGGCAGTCAGCCGGGCGCTAGAAATCACGGGCTCCTTTACAGCGCAATACGACTATACGCGGCTGTTACTGAAAACAGGTAAATAATATATAAATGCCAACGTTAAATGCGAAGGTTCTCAGTTTGGCTTTTGCCTCCCGTCGAGCTCTAACGTGGTGCGTTTTTTCGCTCCCTTTTATTCCTAGCTGGCATGGTGTTTGTTGCGTTAGGCTTTATGCACGCAGTGTAGATGCCACTGCTTGCACGTGCACTGTCATCCCTCTTTTAGCGTACGCTTTCTTCAGGTACATATAACAAATCGCAATCAATCTAGCGTCTGCATCCCTACTTCTCCATCTTACACGTCATAGTTCAGAAGAACTTTCAGCAGGTAATTTGAACTATAATACACCACACAATGGGCAAAAGTTTATGGAAAACTTTGCGTTTCAGCTACTTAGTTAAGCACAGACCAAACGAATAAAGATCACAAACAACGAGAGTGAAATTCGGAGCCATTGCAGCAGTTTCAAACAATGACGATGCTACGTGGCTTAACATCAACCTGTTGGTACTACAAATAGACGTCATTCAGTGTTTTTGGTAGCGAGTATATAGACATAATCTGCCACAAGATAATTAAGGGGAGAAGCAATCTCGTCTGAGTGGTGGTTAGGCAGAATGTTTCACCGATATATTACGATGCACTTGCTGAATTTCAAACGACGGCGTTGAAATTTTCTGCTCTAAAAGTTGCAGGTGGGGACAATGGCCGAGTGACTCATCACTTTTTTTTGCTACACCTTTCCTACATCAGTGGCTGCTGCAACGAGGAGGGAGGAAAATGCCCACTGGTAGCGCCACTCGCATTTCAAGGTGGCGAAGCTTTGAACTTTCTTGCGACTGACGTGGGCTTCGTGCCCTATAGGCCGTCGAACATTTAATATAGCACGGCCATTACAATACGTCGGGGCCACGCGGATCGCATTTACTCAACTATCCGTTATTATACAATGCAAAACGCTCAAAGCGAAGGCATCGTAGTGATTTTTGAGAAGTACTGCAACTAATGCTGCAGTCACTAATGTTTTTATCTCTCCTCCTCTTCTCTTTTAAACAGAATTTAATTCAACACGCATGCAGGGTAATAAAATACAATATGGTGCCTAATTAACTGCCATGCCTGTTCAGTTCATCAGTTTCCGTACTAAACAATTGCACTTAATCAGCGGGAAATTGAAGATACACAATGATGCAGAGCAACGATTAAACCTTTGAGCATTCCCATTTAGTTTACGAGTGTTGTCGATCTCATCAGGTACACCCTCGGTTTTCGTCTTGAAGTTGGGTTGAGTGAATTTCTCAGAACCCTAAGAAAGAACTATAGTCTAGAAACGAGTACCCGTTTTGCAAGCTTTCCTTGAGCGCGTGTTCCTCTGTAGACCACCTGCTACAAAGGTTTATCGAAGCGCTTGGAATACGGTGTAATGGGCCGAGTATGGTCACCTGATCGCGTGACCAGATTTTCGTAGCTGCTACATAGTAATAAAGAATAATCGAAGGACTAGAAATTACCATTCGAACTTGAAGAACCATTCCGAACTTTACTGCATTTTAGTGCACAGTTTTGCGAGAGATTTCCATTTTCATATTAACAGAACTGGATATAGCTCCAACCATCCATCGAGCAGGCGAATTGAAAGTGTTTACTAACGACAGCGTAATAAAATACACTTACAACTGGGAACACTCTTCCCAGCGCAGCACATATTTGCACGGGAGAATGCCTTAAAGAAGTAACCAAATAACAGCTCAAGAGAGCAAACATCTCAAACTCATTTTATCTAAAAAGTGAAGGTTTTCTTTTTTCTTTCGAATTGACCCGACATATACACTAGAAAACCAGTTACCAGCAAAATGAAGGTACTGCAAGCCTCAGTCCCTTCGACAAGACCGACGTTATATTAAAGCGAAGCAGATTCAGAGAACAACCGGCAGCGTTCTTATTTTCAACTGGGCCCGAAACTCGCACTAAAAGTTGCGGGCTAAGCTATATCCCCCAATTTCCCCAGTTTGCTTTACTGTAGAGCGCGCACGAGTGAGGTACTTCGCCGCGACTTATTTTTTGCGAGGTGCTTCTCTTTGCGTTGCGCAGTAATGCGACAGGTTTCGCTTTAATGCCCGCGCGTGTTTCAATTTCACCATGAGCTGGCTCCACAACATCAACTGCCGAGCAAACAAAGGGGCAACTTTCTATTTCGGTTGGCCTATATACTCGTCTGGGCAACGTGCCAGAGCTTTCTGTTGCAACTATAGAGTCCTTCGTGGCTATAGCATGAAAGCTATTCAAGCCGCTTTCTCGAACCACCTCGTTCAGACGCTCTCAGGGCATCTTGAGTGAAAAGAAATTATAATAAGAACATCTGCTTGTCCACATATATAATTCAATGACTTGCTAAATAGAGGAGTTTTTTTTTTCTGTTCAATTCTTGTCTGGGGAGAAATACAAAACTTATCGAACTTCTCAAGGCTTTTATAAGACCCCTACTTTGAATAGTGTTTCTTGCCTCCATTTTGGTCATTTTTCTGTAATTCAGTGTCAAGGGTATTTATGCGCTGGTCGGAGAATTTGCAAGAGCACTGTTTGCACGACCCCTGTGTGTTTCTCTGCTTGTTTGCTAGGGGTTCGATTGATTGATATGTGGGGTTTGACGTCCTAAAAACCGCCATATGATTATGATAGACGCCGTAGTGGAGGGCTCCGGAGATTTCGACCACCTGGGGTTCTTTAACGTGCACCCAAATCTGAGCACACGGGCCTACGCCATTTCCGCCTCCATCGGAATGGTAGCAAGCGCAGTACACATTCAAGCGCTAAACACTTAGAGCGATTCGGCTTCCAACGTGACGTGCGACACCACACATGGCGTACGACGATTCAAGATACGTGAGGCGAACGAGCAAACAGTGCGTATACGTTCCGCCCACATACTTCAACCCATATTGTACGCTTAGAAGATATTGTATATTTTATTCTCTTCATTCGAAACCAAACGAGCAACCTTACACAGTAGTCTTCGTTCCGAAAGATCATAATCTGTAAATATTTACCTTCGCGAGTGACGACCAGCTCAACAGCCCACATTCACTCCCGACTCCGAGCGTGGGCTTAGCAGGGCGGCCACTGCCGCTAGCGCCGGTCGCGAAAAAGTGCGAGCTCGACATCGAGCGCCTATTTTTGACAACACGATAATAACTGGTACTCCTATGGGACACGTTGACGTGCGCATTTTGTTTTTATCGACAGCTTCGGTGTGAAGAGCTAAGATAAGAGAGAAAATAGCCAGTTCGGAAGCATGGCTGGTAGACCGATGCCGCTGTTTACCACCGAGAAGGCTTGCCATGGCTGCTCGATATCTCGATAGTCATTCCTGAACTATAGTGCCACTTGACAGTAATGGCACACTTAAAACGTCATTTTATTCAATGAACAGCTATTTCATGTCAAAAACAAGTTATTCATTGTTTTATATGCTTAGCGAACTTTGAAGAGTTTGATCGTATCTATCTATCTATCTATCTATCTATCTATCTATCTATCTATCTATCTATCTATCTATCTATCTATCTATCTATCTATCTATCTATCTATCTATCTATCTATCTATCTATCTATCTATCTATCTATCTATTTGCCTACAACTTTTAGTTATTCTGGGCGTTTTGATAATGGGATCTATACTAAAATTTGTATGGCATAACATGACTATATGACGAGCATAACTGACTAGCTATAACGTGAAAATCATGAAATGTATGTTATGAATGTCAAGATTTACATGTCATGGTCGTGCTGCTCCTGTGGTGGTTTCGTTCACATGATATATCGTAAAACTGGTCGGGTATAAAATGACTGCATGGCGAACATAAGTGACAGGCCCTCTCGTTGAAATCGTATGTTTGACGTGTAAGAACATGACTACATTCCACGCTCATGATGCCCTCAGGGCCGTTTCGCTTGCTTCACATATACCAAGTTTGGTATTACGTGACGTAAATGGATGATGAAGGTACATGACTGGTGCAAACATGATAATAAAGGCATGCATGACATGTAAAAACATGACTACATGCCATGCTCATGACAGGCTCACGGTTGTTTCGCTAGCTTCACATACGCCAAATTCGGTATTATGTGACGTGAATTAATGATGAAGGTATATGACTGGTGAAAACATGACAATCATGACATGCGTGTCAGGTAAGAACCAGACTACATGCCACGCGCATGTTGCACTCGTGGCTGTTTCGCTAGCTTCTCATATAGCAAATCTGGTGTTTCGTGAAGTGAGTGGATGACGAAGGTATTTGACTGGTGCAAACGTGATAATCATGGCATGCGTGTCCAGTAAGAACATGGAAACAAACCACGCTCATGATGTGCTTGTGGCTCTTCCGCTAGCTTCACATGTACCAATTAAATTTGGTAGTACGTGACGTGAATGAATGACGACGGTATATGAATGGTGCAAACATGATAATAACGACGTGTGTTCCATGTAACAACATGACTACATGCCACACTCATGATGCGCTCTCGATCGTGTCGCCAGCTTCACATATACCAAATTTTGTATTACGTGACGCGAACAGGAGACGTAGGTAAATGGCTCGTTCAAACGTGATAATCATGCCATGCGTGTCATGTACGGCATAATTTACGTTCACCTCGTAACATTGCCTGATCTTAAAGTGACATATCGACCTTCCTCATTTGTGTTTCGCAATGCATCGATTACCACTGAACGTGAGATCTGACCATTTTTTTTTTGGAAGAGCAGGCACGTCTGCCCTTGTCATGAAACCCTGCTATTCTTTAAACTTCAGTTTTTTTAAGCCGCCGTCAGCAGTGATCTCGGCAAATGCCAGGACGATTGGGGGCCTCGTATTGGCAAGAAATGAACCAGCAAAGTGGGCTCCATGCAACAGTGGCGTCACGTCCCACGTCTCCCGCGCTACCATTGGCTGTAGCTGCCAGGCGGATAGGGCATCTGTATACGGCTATATTCAGCAAGATGGGTGCCCGCGTGGCGCGCGAATGGATTTCACATGTTTTGTACTTGTGTTGTCGGGAGAACATTTGTCACATGCGGCTGTTTGCCCGACAGCCTTACGGCGAATCACATCCGTACTCGCACCATGTGTCCAGCACTTCACACACCACAGCCCATGGTGTTTTCTTCATTCGCCTCGTGCCGCTATCCTTTTCAATCTCTCCCGTCCCCATAGTTCACAACTCTTTCGTGCCCACAACTCCACGAAAGTCAGTCCAACACTCTCACTGCTTGTAAAGATTTTCATGTGCTTACAGCTTTGTTGGGAACTTCCTTAATTGCTGGAGCTCTCAATTTTTTCGCTTGACTGGAAGATAGCCGTACGAAATATTTGACAAAGCCCACGCATTTCGGAAATCGATTTCATGGGGAGCCACCAGCCACTTTCCTACGCTGCATTTTTTCCCCGTGTAGAATAGCTTATACCGGTCGTTGTAGACTGCTCAACATCCTTTCCTTTCCCTTCCGTTCCTTTCTTGATCTTATTCTCCTCTTTCTTCTTTTATTTTTTAGCCAAGCGTAATAGGATTGATGTCGTTGTAATCTGACTAATTGCTGCGCCGATTTAGTGCTTACCAGGTACGTCAAGTACACCACCACCTATGGGGTAGCCCTAGGCCCGACGTTACGTCAGAACTCATGCCATAGCACATTTTTCAGTTTTATTGAGAGAAAGTGCAGGCTGCATGTCAAGATGATGTAGAGAAATCTCGGAGTGCGTGGCATCGCGATGTTGCCAGCGCTGCAGGTGCGCGCGGCCAGTAGCTGGCGCATGCGCCTTATGAGCGTGATGTTGAACGGCTGCGACCATGGTGCACGCTGACCAGATTGTCGGGCAGGCTGCTTATTTCTTCGTTGCTGTGGGAACTATACTCTGTTTCACCACTTTAGTTCCGCACTACCAAAGCTACGGGGTGTAAGAAAGCCACATGCTTGCGCAGCGAAACGTAGTCCCCCATACAAGTGCCCTAAAATTGACGAGGTTGGGTACTATGGACGTTATTTGTTTTGGTGTTTTACGCCACGTCAATACAAGATATGTTTATTATTTTTCGCATTTATTTCTTAAGCATTTAATTATTTATGTCGGTTACCGCCGATAACTGCGTTTACATATCAATATGGCAGCACCCACACAGAAGTGACTGCCCGCTTTGATCCGTACTTGCTCTTGCTACACGCCCACATCCTTCACAGCAGTAAACAAATGGTGAAATTAGCCATCAATATGTTTCATCTCACTCTGGAATATAAAGCATCAGGTACGTTTTCTTGATATATATTAGTAAGATGTGCTGCTTGCTAACCCGCACCTGCTAAGCCTAACGCGCCGAGGCAGTGTTCGGACTTCATCGTCAGACCAAGAATGCTGCATCTCCAAATACCGGACATGCAACGTGGCAAAAGCTTCCGTGCGCGTCGGGTCCTCCTTCAGTGGAAACAAAAAATAAAAAATAAAAAAGGAGCGTTGCAGTGGGAGACGCGAAGAAACGCGTCGAGCGAGAACAACACATACGACTGCCACAAACAGCGTCAGAGAAAAACAGCCACAAGGTGAAGTCATCCACCGGCATTAGATTCTACCGATCTTCAGCAGAGCAACAAATTTACGCTTCTTTAAGTTCCCGCTGTAGTAGCTTGTTTAATAGCTTTACTGCACTTGAAGTTAAGAAACTGACCATAACAACTACAATTTGCTGAGCAGACGCCATGAATACAGCAAACAAACGACACGGCGTGAATGAATACATATGGAGGGGCTAAGCGCCCTTCCTCTCGGCTGAGGGGCCTTTATCCTCTGCAGTGCTGATAGGAACTTCTTAAATACAGTATAGGTCAATATTCCGGTATAAATGTTGAGCGATGCCAACCTATCAGCCTTCATTGGCGATATTTGGGTTCTAGAAACAGTATTTGACAGCATACGTTGTTTGCTTTCTCGAAACGCCGTGGTACTGAGCGTGCTCACACACATTTCTTCTTTTTGTCTGCACAGCAGTACGCTGCGACGAGGAACACCATGATGAGCACGTACCGCGCGTGGTACTCATTTCACGCAAAAGAAAACATATGACTTTCATGCAACTATGCTGGTTTAACACAATGAAACAAACGAGAAGGGGTTCAGCAATGATGTAGGTCTACATAACGACCTGAACGTGCTTCTATATGGTATTCATTACATGAGGCAGCTCTCCCTCACTGAAGCCAAAATGCATGAGTGAAGCTTCCAACTTCATTGAATACTTCCTCATGCCCCCAGCAGCAGTGATGAGGAAGCTCATTTTGGACGGTAGTGACGCGTACAGTTACGCGATGAGCGATATCAGCCAAGTTCCCGCAGTAACGTTGAAATCCGCCCGCTACCCAAAAATGTGGCCAGCACACACCGCAATAGTTGACGACGCGGTGAACCGTTAAGCACTAAAGGCTTGTTCATACCGAAGGCGGGGCGGCCAAAGCAGCGAGGCGGCAACGCGGAAAGCAAGAAAAACATCCTCTCCATGTGGCGACATCGGGAGAAAAGCCAGGCGGCAAGGACAATCGCTCTCGGAGCAATTTCTTGCCGCCTGCCGAGGCTCGCCGCAGCCAAACGCTCATCCAAAAAAAGAGACTCACCATGTGGGCGGACCCCGTACAGGACAAGGGAGGTTTGTGGTGCTCCCGTATATGCAGCGGTTCTCCCATAGGCTCAAGAAAGTGGCAGGCAGACATGCTGTCACTTTGGCGCTGTCTGCCCCGAACAAGCTTTTATAGCTATGCTCCCACACCTTCGACATGAGCCGAGGATGGGGCGAAATTCGACACGGTGTGACCTACGCTACGTGTGCCGTTGGCGTAGTTTATGCCATTTCGCTCTCGTGTGGTGAGTTCTATGTCGGAAAAACTGGAAGATGCATCAACGAGTGGTTCAGGAAACACTCACAAAGAATTAGCAGGAATGCTGATAAAGGAGCTCATCTTGTGGCACATATTCACGCTTGCGGAAATCGTGCGGCACCAGTTGAAGGGACGTTGATCCATGGCATGCAGGAGCACCAAACAGCATGCGCTGCTGGCTTTGGAAGCCTATTATATCAGAAAAAGTGCTCATTTTTGCATAAGTGACACGTTTCTGTCCCTGCACCCATCCGTGTTTGATTTCATTTCTTCGCGTATCTACTACATTGCTTCATTTTCCAACTCAGAACACTTTTGTGTGTGTGTGTGTGCGCGTGCGTGTGTGTGTGTGTGCGTGTGTGTGTGCGTGTGTGTGTGCGTGTGCGTGTGTGTGCGCGCGTGTGTGTGTGTGTGCGTGTGTGTGTGTGCGTGCGTGTGTGTGTGTGTGTGTGTGTGTATAAGGGGGGGGGCTGCCTTCGAGATATATATGCATTGACTTTTCTCGAAATAAAATCAGTTGTTAGTCAGCGCTTGTGCATGTCGTCTCTTTCTTTGCGGTGTGTCTGTGTTTTCACTGTAAAAGTACCTCTATAACAAATGAGAACGCCACGCAGCGGAGGCGCGTTGGTGGTGCGGGTGTACGTTTGGGAGAAGCACTGACACGTCATATAGCAACGCGTGCCCTAAAGCGCGAGATGCTCGCCTACTCTACCGCGGTGGTCTGAACTCGTCGGAACAGGTGCACGCGCTGGCTGCCTCGGTGCTTTGAAAAGCTCGCTTGCCCGCTTTGCCACACCGCCTTCGGTGTGAATGAGCCTTAAGGCCCCCGAGCGTCTGCTCACGCGCGAGCTGCTGCAGGCGCGCGACTGTCGCGCTATCCTTGCTAGCCACATCATGGCCACATTGCAATGGCACGTGCTACTATATTTTCCCTTTCCTACTTGAGGGAAATCTCGAAGTGCCGGGAATCGCGATGCGAATAGCGCTGCAATCGCGCGCTGGCGGCAGCTAACGCGTGCGCAGTCGCTTCAAGCGTTTAAAATTGAACCGCGTCGTCTGCTACGGCAGAGCGCGCGCCGCGTCGTCGGCCAGCGCACGGATATTATTGTTAATAAAAAAAAACTGAACCAATACGCTGCACTAATCACTTTAGGAAAAATCTGCGCGCGAGATGGGATACGAAGAAACAAGGAACGACAAACTCGCGCATGCTTTCTTTCTTCGTGTTCCGTCGAGCCGTACAGTGTATTCAGATACTCCCGTACCAACTTGCCCAACTAAACTTTGTCCAATGCCAACCTCTCAGTCATTATTTGAGATAGTCAATTATTTGAGATAGTCAAAATAATCAGTCCAACATGCCACTCTTGATGTCAGGGTGAATATACCGATATGTAAAAGTTGGAGACCACTTGTTAAAAAAAAAAAACTAAGTTTCCCAACAATATCGAAATGTACTCTGTCGTGCTGCACAGTGCGTGTTGTTATTGTCCTTTTTAACAGGCCAGTAATATGAATTCAAGGCTGCCGGTCTAAAAGGCAGAAATATAGTGGTTTTTGTCGTCTTTGGTGATCTCAAGCATTTTTGATGCTGACTGCACTTGGTGGTCAAGTGGGGCTAAAGTGCAAGCCATAATATGCTCTGCATTCAGTCGCCATTTTGATATTTCTTATATTTTTGTTCATCTTGTACATTACAAACATATTATTAGGATAGCTGGCTCTAACGTAGTTCACCTTCGCACTTTTTTTTCATTTATAATTGAAAAAAAAAAGCTTGAGTAGGTCGGAAAGTTGAAGTCCAACGAAGGCGATCATTGTTATTATCATCATCACAATCATAATCATCATCATCATCAACAACAACAACAATAACAGCAAACACAACATCAACAACAACAACAACAACAACAATGAACTTCACACATTTTAGGGTGCAGCACTGCAGTTGGTGATTCACTGCAGTTCAATAATAAAGAGCAGAACATGCCATAATGGTCGAACTTTGGAAACACTAGATGAAAAATGGAAACTGACAAGGCATCTGTGCGTGCCAGTAGGCCTCTGTTCTTTGATAAATTACGTATATATGTATACAGGGAAACGCACTTTAACAAAAAACACTCCGAAGTTTTAACGACTGATGCTAGCTTCTGGTGTGTTTGTCGTTTGAATGTTGAGGGTTCGTGTGGGCGTTTAAAAAATTGAAAATTGGTGAACATTTCTGAGCACAATGAGAGTCTTTGCGAACGTTCAGAGAACATTAAATGTGTTTTGAGTCCTAGAAAACTGTTGATGACATAAGTTAAGAAAAAAAATTGAATAAAGTTGCTTGGTCGTGAGACTTGCGGTGTTTGTACGGATATCCTGAGCCAACCAGCAATAAACTGCAAAAAAGACAAGTAAAATCGCGGGGCGCATGAGAGTGAGGCCACGAACTGAAAAGAGCTGTGACATTCAGGCAATGTGTCAGGCATGATATTATCAATATACGAACAAAAAAAAAGAAAAAATAGAGATGAATTGGAAATAAGTTAAGCAGTCAAAAGTAGCAAAAGACGTGAGGCAGTGGAACGAAATTGGCTTTGTGAAACGACAAGTGAATGAAAGCCGTCTACGTGACTGGTAGAAATACCAAGTCTCTATAGCTGCGCCTGTAGACGATTTTCCGCTTCTGCCTATTGGTATTTCTTTTGCTTTTTTTCTGTCTCTGTCTTCCCGACAACTTCAAAAGAATGCTACACTGAGGACTTCGGCGCTGGAAATTGCACCGTGTATTTATATGCGCTGCCGATTCAGGACGGCAGCCGGATGCCCACAGTGCAGTCGCAAGAATTCGTGTGAAAAATCTATCGAGGTGTCATTTTTCTTCCACAGGCAAACCGAGATGAAAAATAGTGCACTTGAAGACAGATTTCATGACCAGACGTTGAGCAGTAAAAAAAAAAAACAAGAGTGTAGGAAAAAGAGGAATGCCAGCAGCATTTGACGATGCTATATCTTGACAAAAACAGAAAATAAGAATAAAGAGAAAGATCATATAGGCGAGCGCTATATCAGCAGCTGCTGTCTGTAAGATGGCTATACCCGTCATTGTTGACGCTTCGGAAAGACGTCGCGGAAGTGGAATGTCAAACAACCCATGTGCGCTGACGGTAGTATAGTATATATAAACGTTCATGCATATATTCACTACTACTCGCCTACGCTATATACTTTCTATTGAGCTTCACGGCATGATGGCGGCGGCCCAGAGTCATTATGTTGACTTATAATAAAATTTCGTTGCCGATTATTCCAAATGTGTACGGACTTATGATTTAATCTCAGCTTTCAAAACCTACGCATGGGTCATGTAATAACACGCATTGAATGGCTCGGGACGAAGTATTACGCCAACTATTCAGCACGTACATCATTCCGCATCACACACACACACACACACACACACACACACACACACACACACACACACACACACACACACACACACACACACACACACACACACACACACACACACACACACACACACACACACACACACACACACATGCATACACACGTACGTACGTATACGTATGCATGTACCCCCCCCCCCCCCCATGCTAACACTAATGAAACACTATATTTGGAAGATATCTGCCATGGTTCCATAATGGTTACGGTGGTCGCGGCCCTACTGAGAGATGCCGGCTCAACCGTGGTCTCGGCAATCGTATTCTGATGGAGGCACAATACTACTGGCGCGTGTACTGTGCAATAACAGTGCACGTTGAAGAACACCAGATGCTGAAAACTATGCGGAGCCGTTCAATACGACGTCTCTAATAGCCTTCATTATTTTTGGAAGCTAAATAATACAAAAGAGCTATAATTGAAAGAATACAGCATGATTTTCCTGCATTAGAAACGTGGCACCGACTTGCCGGTTGAAAGGGCAATGAGTGCGCGTAACGCCATATATGTCAACCAGTTTGGCATGCCCATAATTGCTGGCTTATAATAGGCGTGCTATTCCGCTATGCCACTGGATTCACCAGATGCCACAGAGGGCGCAGAAAAAGGCGAAAAAAAAAGAGACGCACGTAACAAATGGTGCTCTGGCTCTCGTCGACGCATTCGTGTGCAGATGTATATATTTACCTACAAACGGGCAGCAAAAGGTTACTACACTTTTCTCCAGATTCCACGCCAATCAAATAAGCCTGGGAACTGATAGCGAGTGGTCGTCGAGCCCATAAATGCTGACCATGTAAGCCTGGACAATCTCCCGGGTTAAGCCCCTTATTTACGAATCGATGGAAGCGATCTCGAGAACTCTGCTGTGGATGAGATTACGGTCGTTACGCTTGCTGAACTGCAGAAGCTTAGCTTGGCGACATGGTCTGCTCTCTCGAGCCTCCTTACTTATGAACATCGACATAGCAGAACAACGCATAGAGCGGTAACAACAACTTGGAAGAAGCCGGCGTTTCTTGTTTCACTGAGAGATATAACTGTATCAAGCTAAAAAGGCTGAACCGTTGCAAATTGTGATGTGGCTTGCTGTTTCGGTTTTTATATACCTTGCATGTGGAAGTAAATGGTTCTACTCGTGTCGAAAGAGACAGAAGGGAGGGAGGTCAACCGGAAGGAATAATCCGGTGCGTATTCGGCAATTCTTTGTGGCGTCCTTCTTGGATGATGTGCTGCAAAAATCGACCTCATCGGTGGAGTTGTTGCATAGAAAGAAGAAGGGCCATTAGGTGCTGTGATAGCTTCAGTTCTAAGGAAAAATGTACCTTTTATTATCTAGAAAGAAATGTACAGTCGCTACATTGTAGCGGAAGAAAATTGCATCGAAAATCATCTGATGTCGAATATTAATTTTCGCTGCGACGAATACCCTAACGGGGAGTCTATGAAACTCCCCCAGCGTCGGTAAATCACGCCAGCCGCGTCAACGTGCTTGCTTGTAAGAAGAAGCATTTTTCAGACCGTCAGTGTTTGGGAATACGTGCCAACAAACTGAATACTATTACGGGCACTATGGGCTTTATTGAAGGTGTTGATTCAATACAACAAGGCAAATGTACTTGTGTTATATTTTACTGTGGTAGGCAACCCTTATACCAAGTAAAGAAATGGCAGATCCTAAATACTCTCGAAATCGATGTTGTGCGAATCATGTGGAGGCAAGGTGAATGTTTTTTAATTTCTTTATAGAGCAAGACGTCATCAAATGGTGCTCAATATAATTGCACATCCACGCACAGACAAACGTTAAACAGCAGCATATGCTTTATATTAGCAGTTGCTTGCATTTACCTAACGATGCGAACAGCGACATGGATATTAACAACACCAGAAGCGGTAAGCTGATATGAAGCGTTGGTGTTTGCCCTGCAGCGTGCACGCGAGGATGATAGCCCTCAACACTGCTACAGAAATAAACCTCAGCGGATGAATGCAATTGATGTTAACCTGATATTACAGCTGTATCATAGGAGTACATATGTAATTTTCATAAATTTCATAGACAGTACTGCTACCATAATTGACGTTTCATGACCTTTAGGGTGTATATGAAAAGTATCTTTTAGACCTGACTTGGCTCTGTAGTACAATACTTGATTGACACGCAGAAAGCTATAGGAATTGATTTCCGCTGATACACTGATATTTATTCTTTGCATTTGTCCGGTCAACGCTGCCGATGTCAGCTTTTTCTTAACGCTCAAGTGTTGAAATTACTCACGTGCATTCTCATCGTTTCTGGGCTGATATGAAATGTCTGTCACATGTGGCACATACCCGCCTACCAGTGGAACGTACCCGCTGCCGGGTATGTGGCACTAACATTTGCAAAGTGTTTAACGACGAAAGCGACGAGATTGTGGCATTATTCATGTCAGCACTAGTGCACCGTATTCATCAAACTATTTAACCTTCCCGTACTAATTTTGGTGTACCCTCGTTAAGTGGGTGATGAGAGCACCCAGACGTAGGTGGCTAGATAGATAGATATGCAGATAGACGTCAGAAGGGCTTGTAGTATGCAAAAAAATGCTTGGCATATAAATTATAGACGTATTCACTCAACGTGATGTGGCACTTGCCATCATAAAGATAACTGAACATATTATCCCTCGGCATGTCAAAAAGAGCAGAAGATTTTAGTTCTATGAGCTCTCAATCGTAATTTTTTATACTTCAATTCGAGCATGCTACCTGTGGCTATTTCGTTTAAAGGCAAAGACATTCTTGTACGTTTGCCGACAAACAGCCCTTTGTGTAATAAACCTTAAACAATTGAACAATTGAAGGCACAATCACCGATTGTTGGGACACAACCTTTTTTATAATTTGTGTAAAGAACCTTGAAGGAATACGCCCCCCCCCCCCCCCGGAATACGTTATCTTTCTGTACAGAATGAGAAAATTGTTTCTAATGACATATCGATGCTACTGGACCTTGCACGATTACATGCATGGAACGGTGGCGTGCCGATTCCAAAGTCAGCAACTTGAAGCTTATCGAGTGCCAAGCCTATATGGGTGAAAGATAGCAGACTCAGTATCAATCTCGGGAATATGTGGGGGTGTTTGATGAATGAGAGAAGGAGAGTTAATAATCTACCGCGACGTTTTATTATAGACAAATGTGGCTTTAGTGCGTTTCCTACTTTTTAAATACGGAGGTAATGTAAAAAAATTGTGATCGTGGCGCGATGGGGCATGTGCCAAAAGCTTGGATAGACCAGGACATGCTGAAACAATATTAATGGCAAGCGAAAGAATGAACTGTTCATAACCAATGGAGATTCACCGAGAGAAAAGGCACAGTTTGTTAACAATAAGTAGAGTTTTGCCTATTTGAATAAATTGCGCTTCATTGTGGAAAAAATGCTTCAGTTTTCTGCATTTCTAGCCTTTTTTTTATTATCACACCCTGTATATAAAAAACATATGCCTTGACATTTCATTGTCTTGAATATGGTATGCATGGACCCTTCAACTTTCATTGAATGGCACGAATACTCAACAAACTACTGAGTTTACTTGAACAAGTAAAGATAGCTAGTGGGCTGCAAGTAAAGCAGGTGCTTCATATTGGGCGTTCTAACAGCCAGGTGAGTATTATCACAATGTAATATGTCATCTAATATTCTACATTTTGCGAAGCTTAAAAAGACCACGTTCGTAGTGGACTTCACTGATAAATTGACAGATACGCATGAGGGGCAAGGAACTGTAACTTGCTCTGCAAATGATACCCCAACAGAGATGACAATATTCAGCCTGTATACAATGACAGCTGCGGAGCTAAACCAGCAAATATTATAGGATATTTTAAAAGGGTATATATATATATATATATATATATATATATATATATATATATATATATATATATATATATATATATATATATATATATATATATATATATATATATATACATATATATATATAAATATATATCTATATATATATATATATATATATATATATCTATATATATATATATATATATATATACATATATATATATACATATATATATATATATATATATATATATATATATATATATATATATATATATATATATATATATATATATATATATATATATATATATATATATATATATATATATATATATATATATATATATATATATATATGCCTTCGTCAGGATTAACCACGTTTATCCTGACGAAGGCTGTGCCACGGCCGAAACGTAGAGTAAGCAATTATCAAATTTTCGTAAGTGTGCTCCTTTATTCTTAAATATATTTGCACCGGACCAACAGAATTTCTTTTTTCAATCATTTATATATATATATATATATATAGTAATGTTAGATTGCACGTCACATTGAGGCAAAAAAGGGACGGGGGAGATGACGTAACATATGTACGCCTAACCTAACTTTTTGTAGTAACGTAGTCACATGCTAGCGTTATACTGCAAACACTTTGAGCTCGCAAACAGTAAATCGGCACACACCACCTGGATCTTATCTTCAGATCAATTGTTCTTTTTCTCTTCAGCTTCCCATTAACTGCCCTTCACATACTTAAGGTTAATACAGCAAGAAGCTCAAAAAGAAGTCAGAAGAAAAATCGAAAATACACAGCACAGACACTGATTATGATGCAATGCAGTACGTCAGCACGTAGTCTGGTACAATGGATATGGCAGCTGATGGGCGATTATCAAAGTAAGCTTGCAGAAAACATGTACGATATTAGAACCGAAGCTGCCTATCCTGAGGAAGACCAGATTTTGATTGATTCTGCTTATTGGGAACGCTCGAAAGTGTGCCTGTGCTTTCATTAATACCAAATAAGACGGTGTTAAACTTGAAGATTAGTTAAGACACGCGGGCCTCCCGATTGTGATGCGCCCGAAAGCCGGACTCAAGTATAGTGGCCCGAATATTATCAAAATAATGTCCCTGTAACCGAATGTGTTTTGATAATGGTAGGCTAGAAAGTTTATTGGCATGTGATCTATGGTTATTGAAGCGTACTCGACATGAAGTTTCCGTGTGTCCAATGTACTGTTCTTTGCAGATCGTACATTCAAGCATATATATAACGTTAGAACGATCACATAAACGAACCTCGAATGTTGCTATGTGGGGTTTAACTTCTCAAAACCACCCTATAAATATGAGAGACGCCGTAGTGGAGAGCTCTGGAAATTTCGACCAGCTGGAATTCCTTAACGTGCACCCAAATCTGAGCACACGGGCCTACATTTCCGCTTCCATCGGAAATGCAGCCGCCGCAGCCGCGATTCGATCCCGCGACCTGCGAGTCAGCAGCCGAGTGCCTTAGCCAATATAGACCACTGCGGCGGGGTCTCGAATGTTAACAGTGAAGTTTGAAAACGTGCTAATGTCTTTCTGTGTCGTTTGCATATGTGCGCACATTTTGCAACGTGCTTTGTTGCAAGGGGCACATCCAGTTATTTTGTGCTCATTTATTTTGATGAAGTAAATAAATCCCGGAGAATCTTAGATTGTCGGTATACCACGCAAGGTGGTTCAGGTAAAATACTCTTTAGACGTTCATTTTGCGTAGATATTGTAATGGCGTTTTGATATGGAATGTACCTTTGTTGCCAAGGCTGAGGACTTTAGTATAAGATTGGCGCTATTATGTTTTTCAGCCAACCGTTTTCCACTCAGAATTTTCAATCTATTTAATTTATCTGCTCTTACTATAGCGTCATCAATTAAATCCGATGGATATTGTTGTATTGTAGAATAAGTTTTAGGCTGTTCGCAATTATTAATGAAATCTTCGCGTTTGGATCACAGTCGTTTAAAGCTGTGGGCCTGACTAAGGAATCGCCGTCTTGCAATGTCGTACATGCCTGCTCTTGAACTGCAGAAGCGGGTTTTTATCGATAGTTTTGCGGTATAGTTTAGTAAGCAGTTTTCCTTGGCATATCGACACATTGACGTCTAGAAAGTTTACCGATAGCGATGAGTAATTATACGACAGGTTGATTTAACGATGGGACACAATAAACGAATTCATAAATTTCAAAAGGCTTTTCTTCCTATTGGTTCAATTCAAGAAGATATCAACAATGAATCGCTTATAAATGAAATGCTGTATGTCACTGCTAAATAAGAAATCATGCTTCAAAATATCAAGAAATATATTAGCATAATTGCTAAAGGCAAGTGCTCCATCTGCCAAGATATTGTTCCTAATTGGAACAGCTTAAAAGTTCTCTCACAAAGCGACAATGTCTATCGGCTTTAATTGATGACGCTATAGATAGAGCTGATAAATTAGATAAAGCCGAAATTCTGAACAGAAAACGTTTGTCCGAAATGCATAATAGTACCTAGTTTATACTAATGCACTCAGCCTCGGCACCAAAAGTACATTCTATATTAAAACGCCCTTATATTATTCTTGCGCAAAGTAAACGTCTAAAAAGTATTTTGCCTGAACTACCTCGCGTGAAATAACGACGATCCAAGAATATCTGGGATTTATTAACTTTATCACAAATAAAGGAGCCCAAAATAACTGGCGGTGCACATTGCAACAAAGCATGTTGCAAAGTGTGCACACATATGCAAACGACACAGAAAGCCATCAGCACGTTTTCAGACTTAACTTTTAACATTCGAGGTTCGTTTATTTGTGATAGTTATAACGTTATATATATGCTTGAATGTACCGTCTGCCAAGAACAGTACATTGAACATACGGAGACTTCATTTCCAGGGCGCTTCAATAACCATAGATCGCATGCCTATAAGCTTTCTAGATTACTATTATAAAAACACATTAGGTGACCGGGACATTCTTTTAAAATTAGTCGGGCCACTATACTTGAGTCAGGCTTTCGTTCGCATCACAATCGGGAGGCCCGCGAGTCTACCTAATCTTCAAGTTTAACACGGTCTTCTTTGGTATTAACAAAAGCACAGACACACTTACCAGCGTTCTCACTAAGCACAATCAGTCAAAATCTGGTGTTCCTCAGGATAGGCAGCTTCGGTTGTAATATCGTGCATGTTTTCTATAAGTTTGCTTTAATAATCGCCCATCACCTGCCATATTCATTGTACCATACTACGTGTTGACGTACTGCATTGCATCATGATCAGTGTCTGTGCTGTGTACGTCCGATTTTTCTTCCAACTTCATTTCGAGCGTCCTGCTGCATTAACCTTAACGTCTTTTAAGTGTGGTTGAGGGGAAGCTAAAAAGAAAAAGAACAATTATTCTGAAGATACGATTTTGGTAGTGTGTGCCGATTTACTGTTTGCGGTCTCAAACTGTTTGCAGTATAACACTAGCATGTGACTACGTTACTACAAAAAGTTAAGCGTATATGCTACGTCATCTCTTTCCCTTTTTGCCTCAATGTTACGTGCAATCTAATATTACTGCCACATCACTACTGTGTAATACCATATCAACTGTGTGAGTAATATATCTTACTCTTTGTAATCTGGCTTAATTGCCACAAGTAACCGTTGTGCACGCATGATTCTAGGTTGCATGTGAGTGACCGTGTTTTTATTTTTCAATCTTGATATCGATAACCCTCGTGAATTTATCTCGTTTAGGCGTGCTGAAAAGGAAACCTACTTCTCTGTACTTGTTACTTTGACAAAGTCTGGTCAACCAGATAAAACGCGAGTGAAAATATACAGTGCCAAACCAACGTTTGTCTTTATCCTCTATTCCTTATTCTATCGGGGTGATTTTATATTTATATCTGGGATTTCATGTGCCATTTGATGACGAGACCCGTCAATGCAGAGGTCATCATAAATTTTGACAACTTGATGTTCGTCAACATGCTCAGATTCGCACACTACATGGTCCTCAAGCATTTTGTCTCCATCTGAAATGCGGCCGCCGCAACTCACATCGAACGCACGACATTCGGGTCCGCAGCTGAGTATCTGTAACAGCGGTACAGCACGGCGGCTCAGTGCGACTGAGGTAATAGACGACATACTGTACCCTAAACACACAGAACAACTTCTTATTAACCATGAAATTGCTATGACGAAAGACATACAAATTAAGGTTGCTGAAATTTAGCATTAGTGCAAATCGCGGAAAACTTGATACATGTTTGGCACTTGCAAATCTTGAATATCCTTAAAAGCATATGCAACTATGGATATAACGCCCCCCCCCCCTGAAAAATCACGTTATTCGCTCTATTCGCGGTACAAAAGCAGCCAAATGTAAGCAGCAAAACATAAAAATCCAGATATATAATGCAAATAAGGTAATTATAGATGGTTCACGTAGGTGTACCTACATAGTTTAAATTCTGTTGCTGTATGTACTAGTTTTTCACGCTGCCGGCGGTGCTATATGCAAAAACGCGACGCCCTACCTTCATGTATTTTATACCAGTGTGGACTGATTTTTTTTCGTTCATTTGTATTTTACCTTGTTTTGTATTTTTCGTGTTTGTTTATACCCCGTCACAGCTCTGGCAGAGGACATGTTTAGTCATGCTGCAGTTCACGCAGCTTTGTTTACCATCTACTCTTTTTCACCATATTTGGTGAAAAAACATACTCACTGATTGATTGATTGGTAGGCAGTATTTTCTTTGAAAGTCGCGAAGAAGCTCTCCCACCTTCCCACTCGTGGACATGCGCTTTAAGTTTATTCTAGTATTGCCCAGCAAGGACAACTCGTGAACAAGCCAACGGGTCGTCATGAGCAGCGAACATTCTGGTGAAGCTGTCCATTAAGCGTTCGTCTGCCGGAACACTTAATAAAGAGCTCCCAAACCGCTCTGAGTTAGTTTCTTTCTCGCCTTCACTATGTCGTTTTTTGGAGCATTGTATCCTCCTTGCCACTTATTTCTTTACACAACCTGTGGAAAATGTCAGCACTAAGTGTTGAGACTGTCAATAATTTGCTCTTTTCAACGGCACATGGTACATTTTACCTCCACCCTACACAGTCAAAAACACACAAACGAATTAAAATCAGTGCATCACGCAAGAAGTTCGTTGGAGTGTAGAAAGAACACGTGTGCGACTGCCTATTGAAGCAGTGTACGAGAAAATTCACCACTTATATCCCTGGTATATGAACCAATCCAAAGCCTATTTATCATGCTATTTCGTGAACAATCTGCTCGCGTCACGAACTGGGCCTAAAACACTGAGAACGCCAGAAGAGAATCCCTCTCTTGTTCTACGTATTTTCGAGGTTTGTTGGGGGGGGGGGGGGGGCTTTAAAGTGGAATGGTGAAAACCCGTATTGATAGAACTCGCACAAGAACACTCTGTTATTTGTCAAGGTTTTGTTCTATATTATGGCACTTCATTGATTGCGCTTGGCTTTTATATACAAATCTTGAAATATATGCGAGACACCTTAGTGTAAATTGTTTTTATACTGAATGCTCGCAGGTGCTCCATTGATTAGCACTGCAGTTGCGCTGCGAGCGCGTTCTTGCATTTCATTCGCACGGGGAGGCAATCACCGTTCCTGTAGTTTTGAATAACTGAGACCTCGCGTGAAAACGCGGTGCTTCGCCGAGTCACCAGATCCGGTTTTCAGCCCTCTATGTCCATCGCTTCGTCGTTATTGCGTTCACCTTCTTTAGGAGCCGCTAGTATAAATGTCATTCTGTAATGCCTAAAATGAAAGAGTAGGTAAATTACACTGAACTAAAATGACCAAGCGCGTATATTGGCTATCATACGTCCAGGTTCAGACCTTGCAAGTTCTGTAGGTAAATCACCAAGCCATGTGCGAAGTGAAACACCGTGGTTTCTATTGAACACCTTCAGTTAGTTCCTTCCTTCGACATTAAACCAAAGGAGCTCTGGGTTTTCACTATGAACTGTCACCAGAACACAGAGTTGATACAATGAGTACAAAAAATTAAATTAAAAACAATCCTGAAACTTTTGTTTGTAACGTCGCCCCTGACAGGCTTGTTTTTATCAATTTATTATCGCTACACCAGTAGCTATTAAATCCACATGTGCAGTCCAGCAATTCTTGTGAAATTTATTTTCCTCTCCGTACGTAGAAAGTTACCAGCCGTGTATTCAAAAGTGAGAAGCTTCCACATCTACCGAGAGGAAGACAAGCATATCAGTAAAGAAAAAGCTGGCAAATGTTCTCTTAGACAATTTGAAATAAATGAGAAGAATAACAAGGAGCGCCTCAATTGTCCGGCGCCTTCGAAGACTAATATGCGTCTTTAGGCGCAGTTCAGTCTCTTTGACACGATATGTTTCACCTCGTTCATCCGAAGCTCCCGCGAGACGCATATTTCAAGGTGTACAAGTGTCGCTAGGGTTTCGCCAAGAGAAACGGTTAGCCGAGCCAATCCTACGGAATGGGAGATAGTCGTATATTACTCTTCTGGTGATCCAGCGTCCTCGAAAAGGCAGCTGGCGCTATGGGCCTGTCGGTGAGTTAGGCGGTCATTTTTCTTCCGAGTGTTTTCCGAGCTGGAAACGATGGTTTTCAACGCGGGATCCACAAACAGTGAAAATGGCAGCGCAAGAAGAGCCTACTGAAGCCAATGCGAGAAAAAGACCAATAATGGCTAGGTGGACGCCCCTAACCTTCCCTTAAGGACTTGCGCTTGATAGCTTGAGTGAGTTTAAAGACAATCTTCACGATTACAGGTCCATGGTTTCTCGGCAGTGAAGGCTCATGCGTGTAAGCAGCTCGAAGCGCAAAGCCAGTGAAACATTATTTGTTTTCTTTCTCTTCTGCATGTCACTTGTGGTGTCTGCCACATGAGGACTTCGAGCATAGCGAGGATTGATAATTTCATATGTTGGGATCTCGAAAGGTACTCTCTTTTTATTTACACCACCCTCACCATGATTTGCCAAGTTACCTACTCAAATTGGCGCTGTTAGTGTTAATGGTAGACCCATTAGTCAATTACGTATTTGCTATTGCTGTCGCCAACAGAAGCCACGCAATGGGGCTGAACTCCTTGAATTTGACCCTTTTTCACACAACCAACATTATCTTTATCTAGCGTTTTGTTCATCCGTGTCGTGCCTTTAGTGCGTTTGATAAACAAAGCAATTGAGCACTCAGAAATGCATCTTGAAGCAATATTTACACTGTTACTATTTTTGTGGCTTTAAAAAGCCGAAAGAGTGCACAGAAACTTAAAAAAACACAGGATAAAGATAAGGTAAGTTTGTGAAGTACGAGCCTACAATAGGTGAATGCCCCTCAGCCTCCACTACAACTCCACGTACTACTCCACTATTAGCTTGCGTACATACTCGACAAAGATGTTTCCGAAGAGATATTGATTTTACGAGTGTTTATTTAAGCAGACGTTGTATGATAACTGTGAACGCCTTGTTTTTTTTACCCCCTCCCCTCGCCCTTTAGCCATACAACTGTAAAATAGACTACACCTCGGCATTGCCACCATTTTCCCATTTCTTGTGAAGAAATATTGCACATAAACATTGTCGTGAATCAAATGCTCGAATTTCATTAGTATACTATGCGACACACATGCTATTACTTGATTGCACAGAAACGTATACTCTGTTTGACATGGCTGGCAGTGACTTGTTACACTGGCATGCGTCGTTAGTGTATAATACAACATAGACATTTTAGCCAAGGCTTCTGTGGAAGCAGGCGCTATAACTGGAATGGTGTATACTAACGATTATTTGTTGTTTATTTATGTGTACGCAATCCTCCACTTTCGGCCATTCTGTGGGAAAGTGAGCACTAAGGCGACGAAGCCCGACATCGACGGAGGTAACATCGCCGACATCGTTCAAATCACTGCTATTGCCGTGGGCAGTTTCGAGTTACTGTTGTGCAAGATAATGCATTTTGAATGACCAGCGAACGCTTGATGCTGCACCACCTCTACACAGCGAAGTATACCAGTTCTTTATGCCTACGCTCCTACAGAGGTAACGAGCCACCACCACGCGATGTCGTTAACCTTCCCTCTCATTGCGCATGTGACGAATGGTCCCGGCGGTCGTTAGCGGGCGATTCTTTTATCTCGGCCGCATAGAAGCAAGATTCATGGTGTGATTTTAATGGTACCGCAGGAAGACAAACCAAACACGCAAAAGAACTAAACAAGTGAAAAAGTAACGCGATACACTTCTGTTCACGCCTAGATTCATTCAGTAAAAATTGATGACATCGGCGTCATGGGACGAGGGTAGTTCGAAAAGATTAGGGGTATGAGCCTCACTGCTGGTAGAGGAGCGGTGTGTAACATCGGATAAATGACACATATAGAACTATACATAATGCATGCGTGAGTCGAAGAATTGTTGAAGCAAGGAATATGTAGAGAAGCCTTGCCGTTTTTCTGAACTACTGAACGTGATACATAGCACAGGGAGAACGTTACTAACGACGCCGTCCAGCTGTGTCTTCATTTTGTATCGCCACGTGTCCTGTCTGTGCTATGACATGTTGAAGGGAAGTGCGCTATACATACGTTCGTGCTAAGTTATATATATGCAGTGGAAGAGCAACTCATTCTATTATACAGCATCATTTTAGTTCTGTGTGTTGTCATCCACCATGTTGGAACACTAGTCGGTTAAGATTCCGCGTTCATGACGTCATCAGGCGCAAGCTATCAACACTTAAGTAAAGTGTATCTAAATATTACGATCAATGGTATTAGTGAACTGCAAGGCAGTCATGATGAAGCTCAACATGTTTTTTTATCGGGGAACTTTCAAACTGAGAGTGCATTTCAGGGTATCTCTATCGAAGCATTTGAAATATCTTTCGCAAATATATATTTATTACAAACTGATCAAGAGAGAGAGATGAAAATGCCATGCGGAAAGCCAGAGAGGCTATTCAGAAAACAAATATCTAATCGGCTACCCTGCACTGACGAAGGTATGAGACGAGGCAGAAAATTTAGGAAGAAAGAAATGAGAGAGGGAAGAAGGGAAGCAATACACACAAAAGTGTCACAATGGATTCGCTCGCAGGATTTCAAGCTGGACGGTTGTGCCCTCGCGATCTCCGACGCCAGCATAGCTCCCGCTGACTGGTTCGCCATCCGTGGTCTCCTGACGCCGTGCAGCTCTCGCATTGTGGCGCCCCGCCCTTGGACTGCTTCGACCTGATCCCCACTTTCCTATCTCCTTCTTTTTTCCATCGCTTGCCTGTCTACTTCTTCGTCTATTTTCCTTCTATTCTTTTTATCCCTCCTTCCCCCCACCCCTATAAGGCACTGCGCCGTGTCGCCTGAAGGCAGACAGAAATTAGGTGCCTTTTTCCTCTTCATTCTAACCACTACCATCACCAGTGTCACAATCATTCAACAAGGCTGGTATTATTATATGCAAATTTCCTCCTGGCAACTAACACATTAAAAAGACGTAACCTCAAATAAGCGTTGTGTAACCTCAAATAAGTAGGCCAGGACGGTGAGAAACTATGAAATCAAACTGTTGCAGATTGTGACCCATCTAGCAATGCGTCTTTTTAATTGTGTCATATTCAACAGTTGTTTTAATGCTTGATAATATGTGAAAAGCATAAATTTGGCCCCTTCAAGGTAAGCTCGAAAATGCTGAACGGCTTACAGCCAGCACTTGCTATTCCGTGGCCAAGTAATTGATCTCAGCTGGTTTAGCTGTATTGCCCCACAACGTAATGCTTTATCTGATCAGCCTGCTTTGAGTATTTCTGATAAAGTACTGCACCCGTTGCATAAAGAGATACGTCCGTATTCAGTATGAAAGAAAAAATGTGAAGTATTCACATGATTAGATCCGATAATATTAACTTCACTAGCTCTCAGTAGACAGCTTCGCACACGTGGTTTCATCAGAAAATGCATGTCTTTTGGGTTACGCACGTGAGGCACCTCGTTTTAAATGCATAGTATGTGAGGAAGGCTCTGAAGTGCCCGGCCAGACTAACGAAAACACGTAAGGAGTGCAAATCGTACGGCTGTGTAAGCTTCAAATTTCTCTCTATCGACTCTTGTTCAGTGCTTTTGGTGTTTCCGTCGAACACCCTTTCAAGAAATACAACCTTATCTTGAAAGAAAGCACCTTCCATAAAATTTACTTTCAGTTGAGAAAGGCTGAGAACGACAAGAACTTTTAAAAGGAGAACACCGTGCATTTCTTTTGTCTTTGAGTGCACAATGATGTCATTGATGTGTACGTTACATAATACGCCCAAATGAGGTTTCAGAATGTCGGTCATAATCTTCTGGAACCACGCAGGAGAATTTTTCCAGCCAAATGGTAGGTGGATATACTGAAACAAGTCAAAAAGTGTTATGAAGGCGGTGTATTTTCTCGTTTCTTCTGGTAGAGGAATCTACCAAAACCCTTTGCAGAGGTCTATTCGTGAAAAACAATGACCTTCTTCAGTTTCACCGATGAAGTCATCAATCCTCGGCATAGGGTGAAAAATCAATTTTGTTTCACGATTTATAGCCCAGTAGTCAGTGCAGGGACAGCATGTCCCATCTCCTCTTGAGCAATTGTTATGGGAGAAGCAAACGCGGATACACAAGGTCGAATAATGCTTGCATTAAACATTTCTTGTTTCTCTTTTTTAAGCCACTCTTTCTTTTCTCAACATATATAAGGGGCTTTGTGAACTACCTTATTATCAGCAAGCTCGAAAGCAAAAACGTGCGACTTCATTGATTGAGGGTAGTTATTATTGCACGTAAGTTCTGGGTCGCTCATTCTGGTGTCCTCTTGGCAGATAATTAGTCCCTTTGGTTTATGTGTCATAGCACGAGTCTCTGTTGTTACCTTATCATACACGTCAAGCTTGTCGTCCCAATAGGTTTTATCTTTAGCTTTTTTTATGTCTGGGCACGAGAAAAAATTGTAGGTGGCATCAGGAATCACCAACAGTTCACTGGTAAAAAGAGTCCTGTAAACTCAATAGTCATAGTTATCCATTCACTATGCATGCTCATTGATCCATAGTAGTCTTGCACGCGCAATCAGTGTGCAGACGACTAGCATCCACTTTACTTTTAATGATGATGGAGACAGAAGCCCCACTGTCCACCAGGGCTTCTTTTCATAGCCGTCGACCTTAGCAGGGTGTACGTTGAGGTTGATGAGACCAAAAACCTGTCACCGGGTTGCTTTTTGCTGGGGCAGGGTTAGCAAATGTAATTGACCGGTTTTGAAAAGCTCCTTCAATTAATGCAGAAGCCGGTCCCTCATTTTCGTCTGACTGATGGTTACTTCCGACTAAATGGCTCCTATACTGATACTTTACATTTTCATCATACTTGTAACCATCATGGGCTTGTTCACCAAAATATGGGGCGTGTGAAAGAAATGTTTGGCCTGTGGTTTGTATACGTCGAACAAGGTCATTCAACGTTTTTGCATCATTGCGCTGTATATGAGTGCAAATCTCGATGGACAAGCCTTGTGTCACCAAATCTACAACTGAAGAATACGGTAGAGTCAGTTCTGCAGAATGCCAGAGGCGGTGGTTTTCAAGAAAATAATCAAGCAGAGAGCCAGACGTCTATTTAAAGCGTATAGTGCCGCATCGCATCGTTTCACAGCGTTCCCTTGGAACGCAGCCAAAAAGCTACTCTTTCACCATTCCCAACAATTTGGTGCTGTATTTATAAGTTGTACATCCTACCAGTTTCTCGCGGTGGCACCAAAATAACGGCGCGTGTGCAGAATCCTAGCGTCATTCCTTTTTCATATGCTTCTTTCGCATGCATACTTGAAAAACCAGATTCAATGGTACGCGCTTTGCGAGTCTCCTTGAATTAGGTCAGGTTCTAGAATTTTTCTTGGCTGAGAGACTTGGCCAATGTTCTGATTATTTCAGTCTGTTGCCTCAGCACCTCCGTTGCTGCTCAACAGCAGTTGAAACGATGTTCACCTTATCGAGAGGCGTTTTCTGCTTGAAGGTGCCATGGTGAGTGGGTTTCAGAACGAGTTCACTCAGCCTCGAGCTGCAGATTCACGTTCACTGATCCCGCTTGCTCGAGCGCTTGGCGACTCATCGAAGCTTTTTGCGGTACCGCGTCGATCAGTCCGCTCGAGCACCTCAATAAGGCATGTCCATAGCTGGATCACCGTGACCTTGGTACCTGGTGAAAACAAGGGGCTCCGATGATGCCTCATCGAGGAAAAAGGCCCCCCACATTTCCGGTCTTCAGAAGCTGACAGCTGCGCCAAAGTGTAGTGTTCCTCCTGTGAACTAACAGACTAAAAAGACTTAACCTGAAGTAGATGGCTGCCATCCGCCATTTTATTCTCACTTCTTCTTACCCTAATTCCACCTCTTCATCTTCCTTCATGCGCTGAGAGCATACCGCTTCCATTATATGCGGGGTTTGATGTCTGAAAACAAGACATGATTATGATGCACGCGGTTGTAGAAGGCTCCGGAAATTTTGATCATCTGTTGTTCTTTAACGTGCACTAACATCGCACAGTACATGAGTTTCTACCATTTCGCCTCCCTCAAAATGTGACTGCCGCAGCCCGGATCGAACCAGTGAACTTCGAGTCAGCAGCCGAGCACCCTAGCTAGTGATCCACTGAGGCGGACAAGTAGGCTGGACGCTCGCAGGAACTGAATGACTGAATAATGAAATATATGCTAGCTTCTCTATACTTATAACACGGACATAATGTTGTGAAGGTGAGTGCATTCGCAAGGTTAGATATGCTTTCAAACTAACATTTATTGGGGTCCTCGTACATGCTCGCACTTATGTTTTGAGCTAAGCCGGTGATTAAAGGACACAAACGCTTGGGTTTAGGTACTCGGCTGATGATAGGATTAGCTTAATCATATTTATTACTACTTTGCTTGTATTTCCACTGCAGTTATTTTTAAGCGTACGAACGGGTTTCACTGCACAGAAATAAGCACTAATATTCGAATTGGTAGTGAGCAATAAGCGCTTTTGAAAATTCTGGCAGCCAAATTTATCGCTAGCTCATTTGGTCCTAATGCTGCACCAGGCAGTGTAATATTAAATCAGCACCATAAGGGAAATAGCGACAAACATAGATGGTAAAAATGCCGATTTCTCTCTACAGAGTGAACTCAGAGTTAAAGTAGCATATAAGCCCATTATAGTAGTTCATTAAAATAACACTCAGAGTTATAATAGCATATAAGCTTGGTTGCTAATATTGCTGACGAGGCGAACCAGTTGCCTTTTGAGCAAGAATAAAGGCGGTGCTGGTTTTTTCAGTGGCGATATTCTGACTCTATTATGATCCTTAGCAAACAAGCAATAAAAGCTGAGCTGCAAAAATGACAACTCTCTTTCCACTCATACGAATAGAGACGCAGCCGCTTGCATATGTGCTGCAGTCACGCTGATGACCTACATGTATGTATGTATTATGCATGTATGTATGTATGTATGTATGTATGTATGTATGTATGTATGTATGTATGTATGTATGTATGTATGTATGTATGTATGTATGTATGTATGTATGTATGTATGTATTGCAAGGGGGTTTAATAGCGACGCCAGGTAAAAGGCAGACAGCCGGTACGGAAACAAATGCTCGGGCCGTCCAGCGTCTACAGCTCGTGCTCCCGCTCGCGCTTCGCACTCAGCGATGGTCCCACTAGTCATTGTTTTGCGAATTCCCCACTACAATGCCCCGGCGACGAAGACGAGCCATCCTGGCGACTCAAGGTGACGAGAGAACAGGAGGGTCGTAACAGGGCTTGAGGCGACTGACGTGGACCGTCTCACGACCAAGGCGGCGCTTGTCCGTGGACGGCTTGAGCGGTTCAATCACATAGGTGACAGAAGAAGGGTGCTGTATGACGCGGTAAGGGCCCGTATACTTTGGTGCAAACTTGGGAGTCAGTCCAGGAGAGTGGAAAGGCAGTCGGAGCCACACGAGAGAACCGACGGGGAAGGTATTCCGAACAAGATCATGGTCGTGACGATCTTTTTGGAGGGCTTGGCTATCGGCTGTGAAGGACCGTGCAAGCTGACGACACTCTTCGGCATGTTCGGCCATTTCAGAAACTGGGCTGAACTCGGAGGCATCAGGATTGTATGGCAGAATTGTGTCGAGTGTGTTGCATGGGTCACGACCATATAAAAGAAAAAATGGAGAAAAGCCTGTTGTTGATTGAATCGCTGTATTGTAGGCGTACGTTACGAAAGGAAGAACAACGTCCCAGTTGAAATGGTCGGATTCAATATACATAGCGAGCATGTCTCCGAGGGTTCTGTTGAAACGTTCCGTTAGGCTGTTCGTCTGAGGGTGGTAGGCTGTTGATGCGTGGTGTACCGTACGGCATGAATGTAGGAGCTGCTGCAGAACTTCGGACAAAAATACGCATCCTCTGTCACTCAGGAGCTCCCGTGATGCACCATGACGAAGAACAAATCGGTGCAAGATGAAGGTTGCAACGTCACAAGCGCCAGCCGAAGGTAGCGCTGCCGTTTCGGCGTACCATGTCAGATGGTCGGCAGCCACAATCACCCATCGATTACCACCAACAGTGCACGGTAGCGGGCCGTATAGCTCAATCCCAACACGGTCAAATGGGCGTGCAGGACATGGCAAAGGCTGCAGTTGACCGAGTGATTGAGGTAATGTCTTGCGCTGCTGACACTGCGAACATGAGCGAATGTGTTTGCGTGCAAACGTGTACATACCCCGCCAGTAGTAACGTTGGCGGATCCGCTCATACGTCTTTAGCGCACCGGCATGTGCGTGTTGCGGTTCAGCATGAAAATATTTGCAGATATCAGACCGCATATGGCTGGGTATGACTAGGAGCCACTTACGACCCACCACTTGATAGTTGCGACGGTATAACAGGCCATCCCGTATGGCGAAATGCGTTGCTTGGCGGCGAAGAGCACGCGGGTAACCGGAAGTTGATGCGTCAGAAAGCATATTCAAGAGCGAGGATATCCAAGGGTCCTTTCGCTGTTCGGATGGCATGTCTGTGACACTGACGGCAGAGAGGGGAAGGTCCAGGGCTGATATATCCGTATTATCAGATTTCACGGGTGATCGTGAAAGCGCATCTGCGTCAGAGTGTTTTCGCCCCGATCGGCAGACGACGCGTATGTCGAATTCCTGGAGGCGCAGTGCCCAACGTCCGAGGCGACCGGAAGGATCTTTCAGCGAAGCCAACCAACAGAGTGCGTGATGGTCAGTTACCACATCAAAAGTTTGGCCGTGCAAATAGGGGCGAAACTTGTTTAACGCCCACACTATCGTGAGACACTCTTTTTCCGTAACAGAATGGTTGGCTTCTGCCTTAGTGAGGGCGCGGCTGGCATAGGCGACTACATACACCGTAAAACCTGGCTTGCGTTGTGCGAGTACAGCACCAAGGCCGACGCCATTTGCATCCGTGTGTACTTCGGTTGGCGCAGTAGGGTCGTAATGGCGCAGTACGGGTGGTGAGGTAAGGAGTTGGCGCAGTGTTGCGAAGGATTCGTCACAGGCTGCTGTCCAATTCGAAAGATTTGCAGGGCCAGCAAGGAGTTTGGTGAGTGGAGCGATGATGGAGGCAAAGTTCCGGACAAAGCGACGAAAATAGGAGCACAGGCCCACAAAGCTCCGTAGTTCTTTAACAGTAGTCGGCTTAGGAAATTCGGCAACAGCACGAAGCTTGTCAGGGTCGGGAAGAATGCCGGCTTTCGAGATGACATGACCAAGTATGGTGAGTTGTTTAGCCCCGAAGTGACACTTCTTCAGGTTAAGCTGAAGCCTGGCGTTTGTAAGGCACTGTAGAATCTTACGCAGACGAGTGTATGCGAAGTGAAATCGGGTGAAAAAACCACAACGTCATCAAGATAGCACAAGCAAATGTTCCATTTGAGACCGCGTAAAATGCTGTCCGTCACTCGCTCGAATGTGGCAGGCGCATTGCAGAGTTCGAATGGCATCAAGGTAAATTCATAGAGGCCATCCGGTGTGACAAACGCCGTTTTTGTACGATCAGACTCAGCCATTGGGACCTGCCAATAACCCGAGCGAAGGTCAAGTGAGGAAAAGAATTCTGCACCTTGGAGACAATCGAGAGCGTCGTCTATGCGGGGAAGAGGGTAAACATCTTTCCTCGTAATGTTGTTTAGGCGCCTGTAGTCTACGCAGAATCGGATCGAACCATCCTTTTTTTTGGCGAGTACAACTGGGGAAGACCAAGGGCTACAAGAAGGCTTGATGACTCCACGCTGTAGCATGTCGTGTACTTGTTCTGCAATTACCCGACGCTCCGCTGGTGACACACGATAAGGGCGCTGGCGCAAAGGAGTACTCTTTCCTGTGTCAATTGTGTGCACAACGGTGTTCGTTCTTCTTAGCACCGCTTGGGGAAAGTCAAACGAACGCTTGAATTCGTGCAGCAGGGTAACAAGCTGTTCTCGTTGAGCCGGGGCGAGATGGCTGTCAATAGAACGGTAAAATGCATCGGTAGACACGCTGTTTGAAGCAAAGTGAGGAACCAACGCGTTCAGCTCCACATTCGGCTTTATGTCGAAGAAATCGGCAGGCACGATAGTACCTTCATCGATAAGCTGAATGTGGCCGAGCGTTTCGTTGCGGCGCAAACTGAGGGGGCACGAGTTGAGATTGGAAATAAATATCCCGGTAGTGTCTACCGAGATCCGCCCTTCTTCAGCGGCGCCGAGGACCAAGATGTGGAGGACTGGTTGCAGCTGTTTGAAAAGGTGAGTGCCGCCAACAAGTGGGACGACCCCTCGAAATTGGAATATGTCCCATTTTATCTCAAAGACGTCGCCAGCCTGTGCTTCACAAACCACCGTACTGAATTTATCACTTGGGCCGGTTTCAAGACCACCCTCGCAGCTGTGTTCGACCGCAGTGCGCAAGCTGCGTGCTGAGCAGCGCGTACGCGGACGTGCACAAAGGCAGGGCGAAAACTTCACTAGCTATATTGAAGATGTAATCGATTTATGCCGTCGCTTTAATCCTGAGATGACCGAACATGACAAGATCAGGCATATCTTGAAAGGCATAGACGATGATGCCTATCAAATGTTGCTGGCAAAGGGCCCAAGTACCGTATCCGAACTTGCGACTTTGTGCCAGAGCTTGGAAGAAATTCGGAAACAACGTGCAGCAGTTCGGAGGTCGACGACTGCAGACGGCTCTCTCGCTGCCCTGGCCGTCGGTGGTGACAGCTCCCTGCTGGAGCAGATAAAAGAATATGTACGCGAAGAGGTCGCACGACAGCTTTCGTGTCTTTCGTATCTGCCGACCACCGAAGCACCAACGAACCGCCTAACGCCGACAATCAGACAGGCTATTCAGGAGCAGGTCTCCGAGGCGTTGCCATTTCCTACGCCTGCCTCTCCACCAACGCTTGTTGCCGCGCCACTGACTTATGCGGCCGTCGCGGGAATGCCTCCATCTCGTCTGCCAACGTATACGCCGCAACCTGGGCGACTGTCCACCGCGCCGTTTCCAGCTACACAGCAGCACGCCGGAAATTCTTGGCGCACTGCTGACAACCGGCCCATATGTTACTTTTGCGGAATTCCAGGTCACGTTGCCTATGTCGTCGGCACTTAACAGTTAACGCACCAAGATATCCTGACTATTCGCTTCGGCATCCATACCACGCGCCTCACGTACCACCTGAAGTTCACGAACGCGATGCGCACTTTGCTTCCGGCGCCCGAACATTCGCTTCTAGACGTTCTACTTCCCGCTCGCCTTCACCTTCAACAAGTCTTCGTTCTGTATCGCCTATGCGTCGACGACCCACCCCCATTCAGACGGAAAACTAACTGCCGCAGCTCCGGAGGCACGAGCTGCATCATCGTCTAATCGTTTAAGTTCTCGCCTGTCTCCCGCCAATCTTATCGATGTAATTGTCGAAGGTGTACGAACATTCGCACTCAGCGATGGTCCCACTAGTCATTGCCTTGCGAATTCCCCACTATAGTATGTATGTATGTATGTATGTATGTATGTATGTATGTATGTATGTATGTATGTATGTATGTATGTATGTATGTATGTATGTATGTATGTATGTATGTATGTATGTATGTATGTATGTATGTATGTATGTATGTATGTATGTATGTATGTATGTATGTATGTATGTATGTATGTATGTATGTATGTATGTATGTATGTATGTAGTGCGAAATTGGTGCCTCCATTCCTTTGAATTCCTTGGAATGAAACAACAGCCCATTTGCTTCAACGGAATGACCTGACAGTTCAGTTTCATTCCTGCCATTTCTCAAGGTAGGAAAGGCATCTTCACATTTTTGTAGAGTTCAGAATGAAGGCTTCATAAGGCTTCTGCCATCAGATGCATTAGAAACTGCAAAAGTAGCAAAACACATTACCAAGGTTGTTGGTTTGTAGCTTGGAGACAGATCTCGTGAAGCACAACACCTTACTACTCCCGTAGCGCTGGAGAGGTCATGATTATAGAGAAAACTATACTTTGGGTAATCGGGGACATACCCATCTAGATATACTGATATTAGAGGAAACAACGCACCGCACAAGCGTTTGTACCTTAGCATCAAATACAGAACAATTGACCGCACTGCTCGTCAACATTCACGCCGGTACATCGGCAGCGACGACGGGCCACGTGGGCCTGCCCCCACCCCTATAACATAGCGAAGATGGGTTTCGTTCACCGCTAATGATCGCGCGGGGCTCCAGGAGGCACCGCCGTGGCCGTGGTCACGTGGGCTCTCCTGCTTTGGCTGGCTTCCCGAACCAATGCTTCGAAATATTTATCTCTCTCTCTTTCTGAACGTAAAGGGGAATTCATCAATAAAGATTGAATTTGACCAAACGTGTTAGCAGCAACAATACTGTAAAATTATCTTGTAGTGCCATCATCACCATCATCCTTTCCGGATCACCGCGCCGCACCTCTCGCGCAGCTGATGCTAGCTCGAGCTGCGCAAGAATTAGAACGAGCTCACGCACCTGGCGCGTCGGACGTGGACAGCCACCACGGCTCCTCTTCAGGCGTGCAATAAAGTGACGAGATCACCGTCGGCCGCCTTCGACGCCGTCTCACGTCTCTGTTCTCTCGCCGCTACATTGGTGACCCGGAGAACACGCCCTTCGCCGAACGGCCCGCTGCCATGTTCCCGCAACTCTGCCCGCCAGTGCCGCCGTTCCAATCGACCTACCCCAAGGTATGGTTTATGCAGCTCTCTGCCGTTCTTGCGGTGAATGGCATCACGGACCAGCTGCTGATGCACGCCATTCTTCTCGACGCCCTTCCGGTAAAGTTGCGCCATCTCGCTGCCACTTCAAGCACCAGCCCGCAGCCTTACGATGCCCTCTGCACTGCGGTGCTCGCCCGCAGTGGCAACACATACCGTCCGCTTCCGTTTACCCGCACCAGACAGGTTTACCCGGCGTCACAGAGCAAGGTACGAACCGGTCCGCAGCCCTCCATTGACCGCTACCTCGGTACCCCGGCTTCGACTACTTCTACACCTGATCCGATCGCAGAAACATCCACTCCTGCACCTGATCACGACCGCGAGGTAGAAGACTCTCCCACTGTGACTGACCTTCCCTCCGGGAGGTACATTCCCTCAGAGCCCCAGTGCAGAGCTTCATCACACGTACCTGCTACCTGCACGTTTTCCACGAAAGCGATGGCACGCGACACCGTGGCCCTCGCCGTTTCCGCGACCACCAGCTCAGACGTCTCGGCCTCCTTCTCGCCGCAGCTGCTGGTCAGCTCCTCGACAGTGCCCCCTGCCGCTCCGCCACCTGCCACTGGTGCCAGCAGTGGCCCGCCGGGTGCCTCGCCACATTCCACTCGCACCTACCCGGCCAGCAGCCGACCACACTCGGCGTCCCCGCTCCCCGCCCCTGTCCCTGTCTCTGTTTCGTGGTCTACGACGGGCCCCAGCGCCATGCCTTCGTGGAGCCAGAGCGTGCCCTCATCGTGGGCGTCGACACCGGCAACCACCAAAGCAACTGCCACCGTCGCCCCTCTGCCCGTGGCGCCGCAGCAGGCACCTGCGTCGAGACCCGGCGTCGCACAGGTGGTTTCGGCCAGCCCCAGTCCTCGCACCTCTGGTGCCCCCCGGCTCATCCAGCCGAAACAGCCACAGATCCTGCCCAAGCTGTCGAGCGGCAGCGCGAACATGACCACGCCTTCGGCAGCGGCGACTACTCGGTCCCAGTCTCCCCGGGCGGCCCAGCACAAGGCCACACCGCGGCCCGCGCCTATACCGGCGCCGCAGCCTGCGACCATGGTGCAGCGCGGAGCCGCGATGGGGCTCAACCCGGGGAGTCCGCTGCTCATCGGGAACCCCGCGGCAGCGCTGCCGGGCATGTTTCCGGCTGGACCTGCGCAGGGCACTTTCCTGCTGAACCAGTACATTCCGGGCCTGGGCCACAGCCCGATTCTGATACAAGGCGCATCGGGGCAGAACCAGAGCTCTCTGGGACAGATACAGGGGGTCCAGCTGGCCCTGCGGCCACCCCATGCCACGGGCCTGACCCTGGGACCTCAGACGGGGCCCAGGCCCCATGGGGGACATCCAGGACCGCCTGGCACCCCGACGCTTGTCATCCCACAGAACCTGGGGCCAAGGCCCAACATCTTTCTGGCACCGCCACGCATGATGTCTCCCCCCTCGTTTGCCATAGTCCCGGGACAGCCACTGACGCTGCAACAGCTGCAGGCCATGCTGCCCACGCAGACCATGCTGGCCCAGCCCACACTGGGTGCGTTCCAGACAGACCAGCACCAATCCCTGGTGCAGATACCGACGTTCACCCAGCCGCAGATACTGGCGCATGACCACCATCACCACCACCACAACCACCACCACCATCATGGGGCCCTGTCGGGACCTCTAATCTCGACAGGCGGCAGTATAGTGTCCTCTGCACCCAGCGCCAACATTGTCACCCACCGTCCTGTCATGACCTCGCGACACACGGTCCACTCTCGGCCTGTCCGACCAGGTCACCGTGAGACCCGCTTGTCGGCTACCACAGTGACCCGGCACTTCCTCCTTCGTCCCTTGCGCTTCTCCCAGTGTCGCCCGCCAGAGACCCGCTGCTTACCGATGGCCAATCAACGTTGACAACCTTGACTTTCCAAATGAACACTTTATGAATTGTCGTTCATGTATATAGCATTCGTCGCTCTCTTTCTTTTTTCATATACCTTCAAATCGCGCAAAGCGCTAGGGGGGGAGCCCTGTAGTGCCATCGTCACCATCATCATTTCTGGATCACCGCACCGCACCTCTCGCGCAGCTGATGCTAGCTCGAGCTGCGCGAGAATTAGAACGAGCTCACGCACCTGGCGCGTCGGACGTGGACAGCCACCGCGGCTCCTCTTCAGGCGTGCAATAAAGTGGCGAGATCAGCACGGCCCCGTCGGCCGCCTTCGACGCCGTCTCATGTCTCTCTTCTCTCGCTCCTACAATCTCTTGCTCTTTCTGTACGTGGGGGAAGTTCATCCCTGAATAATAAATTCGGCCAAGCATGTTAGCAGCAAGAACAACATTGTAAACTAAAACAGGAGCTTTTTTTCAGTTTGACTAGGGGTGGAGTCCGCTTTTCCTGCACATTCTTTCCCCTGAAAGTTTCTCTTGGCTCTACCCTGTTTATCTTATGGGCGAAGCTTCTTAAGGCGTATGTATGTACGTATGTATGTATGTATGTATGTATGTATGTACGTACGTATGTATGCACGCATGTATGTATGTATGTATGTATGTATGTATGTATGTATGTATGTATGTATGTATGTATTGATTGATATGTGGGGTTTAACGTCCCAAAACCACTATATGATTATGAGAGACGCCGTAGTGGAGGCTCCGGAAATTTAGACCACCTGGGGTTCTTTAACTTGCACCCAAATCTGAGCACACGGGCCTGCAACATTTCCGCCTCCATCGGAAATGCAGCCGCCGCAGCCGGGATTCGAACCCGCACCCTGCGGGTCAGCAGCCGAGTACCTTAGCCACTAGACCACCGCGGCGGGGCGTATGTATGTATGTATGTATGTATGTATGTATGTATGTATGTATGTATGTATGTATGTATGTATGTATGTATGTATGTATGTATGTATGTAATGTATGTATGTATGTATAGAAGCATTAGCCACCAGTGGCACATACCCGCTCTAGAGGGGTATGTGCCACAGGGAATGCGAGGGGGAAGATTGCGGTACTTGGACTGTTCACTTGATGGACGCACAGACGGGTGGACAAATAGACTAGCAAACGGACGGACGGATGGATAGACGCGCGGACGTATGGACGGATGGACACACGAACAGTGAGACAGACAGATGGATGGACTGACTCGCGGACGGACGCACCAACAGACGGATGGACGTATGAATGGACGCACGGGCAGTCGCGGGAACACATAGAAGCAAGAACTAACGGACGGACTGAAGTACGGACGGGCTGACGGACGCTTCGCCCCACTCATCATCATTCACCCCGTGGCTATACTGTGATTTTTTTCTTTTCTAATTGGCAATGCCTGTCATATGTTTATGGTATGGGCTGATGATATCTTTCTTTTCTACCTCACAATAAAAATGTACGCAGGGCAAGAGCACAAAGTTCATCGTGTAAGATTGTTTACAGCGCTGACCTACAGGCTTTCGCCGACAGAGTTTCAGGCAAAAGGTATGTATGTGTCTAGTCAAAAAAAAACAACAGAATTGCCGTGGGGGAGGGGGCATTATATGTTGAGACGGCACGCCATATAGTATACGAATTATTGCAGTTAACAAGAGAATCGCATCAGCGTCAATATGCATCACAACTTAGTGAAGCGCTTTTTCGAATGCTAGTCCAAAAGAAGTGCCGCCATATCCACGAAGTGAATGATGATGAGTGGGCGAAGCTCCGGAGGTAAACCTGGTAAACCATGAATCCTCCATAGATTTCGCCCACTGGATTTTATTACAACTCTCCTTCTAGCGTACGTCGCCGTGCTAAATCGAACGATTGGCTGCCACCAATGACACGCGCCATATGTGACATCATTCCTATTTTATAACATCTCGCATCTTTCATCGTCAACTACAAGTACCGCCGTCTCAACTTTTTAACATCTTGCATCTTTTCATCTCCAGCTACAAGTACCACCATCTAGTGAACACTGTAAGAACTAAACGAGAGGTGGCTACATACAGTGGACGCACAGCCCACGCCTTAAGGAGCTTTGCCTCTAAAAGCTCCGCAACGCTGATGTATGTATGTATGTATGTATGTATGTATGTGTGTATGTATGTATGTATGTATGTATGTATGTATGTATGTATGTATGTATGTATGTATGTATGTATGTATGTATGTATGTATGTATGTATGTATGTATGTATGTATGTATGTATGTATGTATTTACGTTCCTCCAGGGTTCTTGCTATTCTGTATGTTTTCATTAAAAAGTTTGCGTCCGTAAGGCACGGCACTAATAGACAGCCCCTGACTATGCTTGATCGCCCTGGCCAATACACAATGTGCTATTAACTCGTACAAATTCCTCCGTGGCAAACGAGGAAGTAATGCTGATGCACTTTGTGTAGAACATTCACGGTAAATCTAAGAGGGGAAGCAGACAGACAAAATACATAACGGCCAAAAAAAGACAGAAAATGTACCAGCACCAATCATGGAATCACTGGCGAGAGGGGAAGCGGAGAAAGGCGACGACCTATCAAGGCCAACGTGATACACACGACGATAACACCAGCAGCCACCGCGTAAATCTCAATGAGAACACAAAGCGTGTGGTGAAAGGGCCCGGAACGCTCATTGCCACTGATTCAATAAGCCGACTCTCTTGGGAGGATGCGAACGCAAGACGCTCGATTCGCTCACGCTGTCACGGCTTTTCTGGCACCAATACAGCCACCGCGCCAAGTGCGTGACGTCGCCAGAATGCGCCTCCTTGTTTCAACTCGCTCTATTTGCTTGGACGTGGGCCGGAATGTGGCTTGGCGGCGACCGGAACGCGTTCAAGTGTCACGCAGCGATTTCGAGGAGAGAACCACCGGGCACACTCGATGGATGGAATGTGCCAACGGCGTGACAATTGGAAAAGACAATGAACACAGGAGCCTCTTCACTTGCTTTCTTTTAGAGCCGCCTTGTGAATGCCTTTCTCTTTTGGTGAAGTTTTGTCTCTTTTTCTTCTTATCGCTTGCTTGATTGGCATAGAGGTAACGAGTCATTTTATGTACTGGGAACTCAGAGTACCCTTAGCAAATATAGCATGCTTTCAAAACACATGCACACTCCCGTATATATATATATATATATATATATATATATATATATATATATATAGTCATTTATTTATTTATTCATTTCTAAGTGAACTCACCTAAACAATACTCAAGTGCCACAAAAATTTCATTGTTGAAATAAATGAGCATTGCATTAAACAGGGTACACAAACACGAAAAAAGGAAAATAGGAAGGCGGTTGTCTGTTGCGAGAAAACTGTAATGTCGAAGGGGATATGCCAACAGACATCATTGATGACGATAGCAAGGCTGCCGACTTTTTGGACCTGTTTGGAACTTCGCATGCTTTGATAAGCCCACCACAGGGCCCATGGAGCCCATTTACGAAAACCGCTGAAGTTTTGAACGCTGAAAGAGCTTCGAAGCTTCAACTTTTTACACAAACTGCATGTTTCGACAAAAGCCACCGACACTTTCACGCCATGCCGAATTTCAAAAACTTGCTTTGTCTCAGTGCTGTAGCGCCATGCGACAAAGCGTACCACGAATTCGAAGGGGCGCGAGGTATGTTGGGGTTGTTGCTCGGGTTTCTACCACTCGAATTTCTCGTTTTCTTCTTTCTCTTCAAGGATTTAGTGTTCCGTTACTTTTAGACAGCCAGTAGCCCTCATTCATTGTTATAACCGATAATGGTGCTCCCAGACATTGCTCTAAGCGGTTTATTTTTTCCGCCAAATAGCAGCTTCTCATTGTCAGTAGGTGCTATGACACAGAAAAAAATTATTTAAAGTGGTTCCTTTTTAAATGTTCAACTCTAACACGTGGCCATTATTCAAAGTCTAAGCAGCCAAAGTAAGCGGTTTTTCTGTGATACGCCTATAGAGACACCTAAGAGAAGCAATAACTTTGTTTAGATTAACAAAATGCACTCTGAGAACCCTAATGTCACTTGTGTTACTATCATAAGTTCATTATCAGTAGAGAAATTTCAAGTTTCAAGTTTTATATTAAGTTTCGTGCGGAGATATCTGCGCGTGACGTCAAAAATTGCAAAAATGTTTGTTCGTATTTTCGTAGCATTGGCTCATTGAAATTTTCTGAAACTTCGCATGCTTAAGCTATGCCGCCACAGAAGCAATTCATATCAATTCTATAGACTGAAAGCTACATAGAATCTAGTAGACAAATTCAAAATTTCTTAAGTCCCGGTATTTAATGCGGGAATCTTAAGGTGGCGTCACCGGCCACATTTTCTTTTCATACCTTTTTGCGCTTATAAAGCGTCGTGTCGTGGAAAAAGTGGTGTTTTAGGCATTGTAAAATTTCACTTTACTAATACGGCAAAAATCGTTTTGCCCTTTAGCATCGCAAAAGAATTCGTTAAGGAGTTCAACTTGGGGACACCAAAATAATGTTTATTGATTATGTGAGCGTGCTTCTTCATTTTAAGCGCTCGAGTGTTTTGGTATTTCGCGCCCGTCGTTGTCTCTAATCGAACCCGCCCCAATGAGCATTCTCATACAACCACAACAAACAAAGCCGCCATGGTGGGTGAGATTAAGGCATCCGGTGTACATTGGTGGAATATTGTATTTATTGTGATTAAGACTCAATAGCATGGAGCAGATGTTGACGCTTTTTTATATTTTCTTATGGGCTCACACATGCTCCTCACGTGTTGATTGTACGTTACGAAGTAGCGCATTTGAGCTACTACATTTTTACGCTTTTCCTGTTATCTCTGTTTTTCCTTTGTTGTTCAATAATAATAGTGTGTTCGGGTTTAAAGTCCCAAAACTACCATATGAATATGAAAGAAGCAGTAGTAAAAAGCTCTGAAAATTTTGACCACATGGAATTTTTCTACCGTGCATCTAAATCGAAGTATACATGGGCTAGACCCTTGCTTTTCAAAACTAGATCTTTGCTGTTCAAGCAACTCTAACTTTTTGCTTTGTGGTCGGTCAGTACTTTTCACAAGACGGCATGCTTGTAGGCGTCATCCTGTGGTGTCGAATTTGACTCTTGTAGTTTCCGCTTTTCCTATAAAAATGTTTGGTCAATCCACACGCTGCACGACGAGCGCAACACTTGAAAACTTCTCCGTGTACAAATGGTCTTTCACGTTGACAAGTACAGGTCTGAGTTGCCGTGATGGAACGTACACTACCTGTGCGTCATAAGATCGCAGCATACGTACCGGGGTCTTGCCGACATTCGGGACGTGTAAGGTATATTGCAGCCAGTGTTTGCCAGGGTGCAGACAGCGCGAGTAATTCGCGAGCCAGCTGGCGCCAAGCCAAGTCAATAAAGTACCCAGTCTCTAGCGTGTGAACGAATTGTCTGCTGCAAGTTCTTCCGCACTTATGTGCACTGTTTTCGCACGACAAAGAAAGGAGCTGACAATGGAGCGTCTTGGTGCGCTTCCTCACCCCGTGAATTACAAACGAAGCCCGTAGCGTTTGCAAGCTCTTCCGAGTGAACGGTAACATTCCTTCAGATTTCAATTTCGCGGCGAAGTAATGACTGCTTGCGGACCTCGAAACGTGTTTAACGGGCCCTGCAACTCGTCTGCACATAACCATCAAATAACTCCATCGAAAAGACCACCACTGAAAATGTTTAGAGTCTGTCAATTTCGAGCAGAGTTACAGAGATTTGTCGCATCTTGTGCAATTGCTCTCTCTCTTCTCTCGTCTCGACCAGTGCGCTCAAAGCTAAGCAGGCAGAAATGGCACGGGGTAAAGAAGCTAGACCATGCGTGCGTCATGATCATGTTCACTCTTTCTGTTTTCAACAGGAAAGCTGTTGAAGCTAGCCGTAAACTGTGCTGCTTGTCAGAAAACAGCAATGCACCACGGCTAGCTATAAAAAAATATCATCATCAAAAAATAATATGCGCCACAGAAATTGGGTTCATCGGTCTATTATGAACAGGTTTGCGCCACAAGTTCTGGGTCATATTGTTCAATAAAAATGAAGAAGGGAGCAGTTAGCCTACCAAATAGCTATGAAGCAATGACGGTGAGCCCGAGTACAACGTGAGAATACTAAGGAATGGTAAAGGCATCGGCGTCTGGGGGAAGACGGCGAAGCGATAGATCGCTTACGAAAACGACGACGTGCCCGTCGATCTAAGAGAGCTACGAACGCTTGGTTTAAGTTCGGATGTCTGTCTCTGGAGTTTGGACATCCGAGTCATGTCTGAGGTTTAGGTCGGACCTCTTCGCGCCGAGAATCAACGTAAAAATGACGTATACCATCACCTAGCTAAAGCCTAGCAACGACCTAGAAGCAAACTGCATCCACTAGCTATGACATCGAAAAGAAGCAACCAGATTGGTCTTCAGAATCATCCAGTATCTGTTTGGAGCCTTGTTTGGCTTAGTGCAAGCTTCACCATTTTTTTTGTCTTTGCCTTTGAGCGCACGGCTTACTTCCAGTATGAACACGACCGAGGGTGCGGGCACGTGGTGGCCTCCTGCGGCGGCGGCCACGGTAACTATACAGCTGACGATGGTTAACTAGCCAATGAACGCAATTTTGTACATATCGCGTGGTCGTTTGAGTATATGGCATCATTTGTAGAAATAAATAATTTCGAAGAGAAAGACTTTCGAAAACTGTTGAACCGAATCTAAACAAGAAATAAATTATCAAACTCAAACTAGAGATAAATGCACTACCGAAATACAGCTGGCGCCAGAATCTAGAAATTGATGGCAAACCATTTATTGAAAAAGTTATAGGCTGTCATGTGTTAACGACTTTGCGAAAAAGCTTGACCTGCAGTCATTGTGCGAGTATGACGTTGAATGCCTGTATTGCTTGCCACCACGTATAAAGAATTCACATTCATAACCATGATTTGCTTGATTGAGCTTCAAGGCAGCACGGCTTGCAAAATGTATCAAATTAGGAGAGAAGAAAAATTCTGATGTCCATCTATTTGAAAAGTTAACCCCTGTGAGTAAAAAGTTTCTTTGGGTGGCGATGACTAGAGCCATCGACATGAACTATCAATTAATTTCGTTTCTCAGGACAAGATTTTCGTCAGAAAAGCTTCAGAAGGATGTGCAACTCAGATCGCATCTGAAGATGATCAAGTGAAGATTGTTTAAACACTTACTATACCTAATTTCCTATAATTATTAAAACACGTCGTGAAGGAGTGGTTAAAATAAAAGAGAGGACTGTGGTGCGGCCTCATGGCCACCAGCTGCCGGCAATACACTCCCTCGCCAGAGAAGCATTGGTCACCCTGGTGCAGTATCTGGACACATCCTGCCGTGAATGCAGCAATTGACTCTTTGCCCTGAGTCCCCAGCGGCTGTGATGCAACTGTCCAAGGTGGAGGTCAGACCGGCAACACAGAGGAGGGCGCTAAAAATCTCTGGGTATAGACAGACTACCATTGAAATGTGAGCTCGGCAACTTTCAACGCTAGAACGCTCTCTATTGAGGCGAATCTGGAAGTACAATTGGAGGAATTAGAGGATGTTCAATAGGATACAATAAGACTGAGTGAATTTAAGAGGACACGTGAAGCTTGCACAGTGCTTAGGAATGAACACGTCCTATGCTACCGTGGATTATTGGACAGAAAAGAACTAAGGGTGGGGTTTCTTATACACAATATTATTGCTGTCAACATAGAGGAATAATCTAGCATCAGTGAGAGGGTAGTATCATAAAAATGTTTAACAAAAGGCGAAAGATCAAGGTGGTACAGGCCTATGCGCCTACACTGAGCCATGATGATCATTTGGTTGAACACTTCTATCAAGGTGCAGAATCAGACATTAATAACGTATAGAGACAGTGCACTATTCTGATGGGCAAGTTTAAGACCAAAGCAGGCAAGAAATAGGCTGGAGACCATGCAGTGGGGAATATGGCATCGGCTCTAGAAACATCTGGGGGGAATTATTGGCAGAGTTGTGAGAACATATTAATTTACGGATCTTGAATACCTTCTTCGGGTACAGGCTAACCCTAATTAGACGTGGTGAAATCCTGATGTCGAATTCAAACATGACATAGACTTGATTCTGAGTGCACACCTAGGCTTTGTACAGGATGTAGAAGTAGTCAGCAAGATCAGAAGCCTTATGATTGAATAGTGAAAGTTCGTATTCTCCTAGATTAAAAAAAACAGACAAAAACTGATACGTAAGAAGCCAAATACTGAACTAGCAGTGAGAGGGAAAGTACAGGAATGCAAAGTTATGCTTCAGAAAATACTCGAGGCACTAAACAAGATAACAGACGTTAGTGTCGACACAATTACGATAATTTTAGAAGCATTATAAAAGAGTGTGCGATGGATATTGCAGGTACACTCCTTAAACAGAACACTGGCAAACTACCTCAGGAGGCAAAAAATGTTATTAAGAGACGACAAACTAAGAAAGCTTCAAATGCAACCGACAAAATAAAGCTAGTGGAGATTTCGATGTTAATCAATAGGCGTAAGGTAGCCAACATAAGAAAGTATACCATGAAAAGAATTTAGCAGGCTGTAAAAGGGGGCAGAAGCTTGAAAGCTGTGAACGCAGACTTGTGCATAGGCGGAAATTTGATGTACGCATTGAGAAACAAGGAAGGCAAAAACTTATAACTATTATGGATAGGATACTCTATGTAGCTTAGGAGTTCTACAGAGAGCTGTAGAGAAGCCAAAACAACCAGGATGATATCGTGAGAAAGAATACTAGTGCAGAGAAATTTGACATCATACCAGTAACGACCGTAGAAATAAAAAAAGCCCTAGAAAGAATGCAAAGACGCAAAGCCGATGGTAAGGACAATGTAACAGCGGATCTCCTAAAATATGGCGGAAAAATTGAGTTAGAAAATTTGGCCACCTTATATGTGAAGTTTCTTTTGACAGGAAGGATACGAGAATCTTGGAAGAACGCCAACATCATCTTAATGCATAAGAATGGAGACGTCAAGGACTTGGAAAATTACAGGCCGATATGCTTAGTGTTTGTTCTCTGCAAGCTATTTACAAAAATAATAGCAAATAAAATTACCGAGACATTAGAGTTCTATCAACCAAAGCCCCAAGCAGGATTTCGTACAGGCTACCCCACAATAGACCATACTCATATTATCAACCAGGTAATGTAGATATGGGTGGAATACAACCATTCTCTATACATAGCCTTCATAGATTACGAGAGGGTGTTTGGGTCATTCGAGACATCAGCAGTCATGCAAGCACTACGGAACCAGGGCATCTAAGTGCCCTACATAAACATACAAAAACAAATCTACAGTAGATCCACAGCCACCACAGTTATCCATAAAGAGCAACAGAATGCCAATAAAGAAGATCATAAGGCAGTGAGACACGATCTCTCCAATGCTATTCACCACGTGTTTGCAGGAGATTTTTAAAACCCGAAATTAGGAAGAGTCAAGAATAAGAGATAATGGAGTAACCCTTAGTAAGCTGCGATTCGCTGATGACATTGCCTTGATGAGTCACTCAGGAGAGACGAATTACAGCTGATGATTACTAAACTGGACACGGCAAGGAGAAAAGTAGGTCTGCACATTATTATGAAAAAAACAAAGTAATGTGGAACACTCTTGGCATAAAAAAGCAATTTGCGACATGTGCACAGACGCTGGAAGCTGTAAAGGAATATGTCTAGTTAGGACAGGTAGTAACCGTGGAGCCGAATTGTCAGAGTCATATAACTTGAAGAATAAATATGGGGAGGATCACAATGGGCAAGAATTCTCAAATCATGAATGGTAATGTGCGGCTAACCCTCAACAAAAACGTATATAACAGCTTCCAGTACTTACCTACGGAGCAGAGCAGAAACCTGCAGGCTTAAAAGAAGATTCAGCTTAAATTGAGGACGACGCTGCGAGCGATGGATAGAAAAGTGATAAGTTCAACCTTAAGAGACAAGAATAAAACAGAGTGTGTGAGGGAACTAATCGAGGTTAAGAATATTATAGTAGAAATCAAGAAGAAAAAATGGGCCCGGTATATACCTGTTTCACTGCAAATGTCGTCGAAAGACGATAGTCTTGCGTCCGGAGAGAGTGAACAAAACGTTTATTTGATCTTCTTTGCGAGCAAATCGGTGAATTGTAGTCGGGAGGCGCTGTACTATTGAGTCTCGATCTTAGCAGCGAAGGCGAACGAGCGCATTGAGGCACGTTAGACACGAGCCCTACCAGGCAGTTATTTTCGAAAACGAAGGAAGGCGAGCACACCCGTCTTGGAGGCGATAAGGTGTGGAACGCAAAGCGACGGACAGGTGCCAACACCATTTAGTCTTAGCACATCGTTGGTAACACTTGCCTTTTTTGAGCATTGCGTTGCATTGTCAGCACAGCGTGATAAACTCTATGGTCCTTAGAATTACTTATGCATGCCTTCTCTTGTATAAAGGCACACATACAAAATATTGACGTGTTGGTATGGTGCATCAGATATGCGTAATAATGTCTTTTTGATTGACAATCACACAAGTATGAACGCTGAAACTTGAGCAATATTGGTGGGTGCTGCAAATGGGGGGTTGGCCGTTCGCGTCATTGTTTGGTGCCGTTTGGGGTATCGTTACGAATTACCAGACAAGGCAGGGGAGACAACGTTAGGTGGGCCGTTGAGATTAAAAAGTTCGTAGGTATAACGTGGCAACGGAAAGGAAAAAACTGGGTTGATTGGTGGATCATGGAAGAGGCCTTTACCCTGCAGTGGGCGTAGTATGGCAGAGGATTATAGTGATGATCACACCTATTGCTTTTTTCGCTCTCCTTTGTTTTAATGAAGAATTCAATGCATCACAATGCCGTCTCTTCCAAAAGTTTGATAAAATACACAGACTTACTTTACAAATAGAGTGTTTCTTTTTATCTTATCAATGCAAAGAGTATAAGGAACAAGAGAGAAGAAACAAACTGAATTAGTACACCTTGCTCATAGCTTTGATATCATGGGTTCCACGCATACTTGTTTTTCTTCACAGTCAGACGTGGTCAGTTTGGGAAATTTACAACATGTAATCAGTTTATAAATTACAAAACGCGGCGTTGTGTATCTTTATATAAAAAACAAAATTTGTCTTATGAGGCGTAGACCAATCATTGAATTGTGTTGCAGTTTTGGAGTTGTTACTGTGATACACAACAAAGCTGTAATAGTACTTATCTAGCGCCCCCCAGATGGTAGCACTGACGCACTTCTTCAGTTTCTAGAGAAGCTTCTTCATACTAAAACCAATTGATAGTTCACGGTATTGTTTGGCGACTTCGATACTCATGCCTCAAAATTTGGTTATTCAAACTTGAAGTTATGGCATCATTGTTATCATAAGGCTGTAAAAAACATTATGTACGCTCCTACAAAAATAACTAGCAAATCAGAAACAATCACCCATCTCTGTCTTGCTAATTTATCCACCAACAATACATCAGGCAGTGTCTTCAGGTAAACTAAAAGTGACCGCTTGCCTTGTTTTGTGCCATTAACAATGCCTTAACTGCAGAATTATCCAACAATATGCCAAAAAATATATACAATACAAATATACTCTAATATCACTCCCTAAATCTTGACTACAACTGGGATGGCCTGTGCAGAGAGCCTGATCCGATAAAGTCATACAACCTGTTTATGGCGAAAATTGTAGGTAGTTAAAATACTACTTTTTAGTGCTGTCTTTTCATTGAAACAAATGAGAGCGAAAAAAGAGGGCATTACACTGGCCCTTCCTAAACAAATAATTAAAAAAATATTTTTTAAAGAAAACACAAAAAACAAGCTGACCTTAGTGAGTTAACAAAATTCAAAAACAAAGTGAAGAGGGACCCAGGATGGCCAAAATAGATTTCTTTGCCTACAATTTTCTGCAACGTTTGATAACTCAAGACTGGTTTCAGCTTTGGGTGCACGTTAAAGAACCCCAGGTGGTCGAAATTTCCGGAGTCTTCCACTATGGTGTCGCTGATAATCATATGGTGGTTTTTGACGTTAAAGCCCACATATCAATCAACTCAAGACTGGTTTGAGATCCAGTTAATGAAGTGATAGGAACAAAATGGGCCACCGTCCTTCGCAATATACAGATAAACGCTTGACAATCGTTACAGTGCCAAATCACTGACAGAAAATTGTAACCTTTACTTGCCGAATGCAGGATCATCATATATTATGGGGCAGGTGTCTGACCTTAAACCGGCTGAAAGCTGTATTGAAAGCTCATTCACCAATTGTTCGTTTTTATCGCCCGTTGCGGCGGAAGAAGTAGCCACTGTGATATGCTCACCAGCTGAAGATGGCGTGGCCGCAACGCCTATCCGGGTAGTTATTCGTTCGATTCACGCCATATTCAGCAACATGCGCCTCATACACTTTTTTACTGGAATTTTTTTATTTGTCATGAAATTCGCTCACATGACAACCATTATTAAAGAAGGGAAAAAACGAACTTACTAATTATTATCCCAAATTCTTAATGGAGCTTTTTTCTAAGGTTGTGGAACTCCTGAATTGTCAGAGGGTATATAATTTTGCCGTGAACAGATATGTCATTTGTGAAAAGCGATGTGGACTTCAACCAAGTATATAAACTCGTACTGCTTTACGCCGCCGTAAGGATAACCTACGCCTTAACGTTGAAAAAGAAAGCCATAACACTGTAAGAATCTTTGTGGACTTTCGTAAAGCTTTTGATTAAAAAACGCATGACGCAATAGTTAGGAAACTACAAATAGATTCAATACGTGAGAGTGGGCTTGATCTAATGGAAAGGTGTCTTTAGGCCTGCAGACAAGATGTGCCATTTCATATTTTAAAGTATGACTTTCGTGTAACTAAGTATGAAGTTCCCCAAGATCAAGACTTTGTCCTTTCATTTTTATACTTCATACCTGCTACATAGTTAGCATTTATTTTACCCAAACGTTGACCTTATTGTGTACGCCGACGATACCAGTGCATTCTTGTTTAGATCAAGTCTACGTGATATTAGGCTTAAACCCCAGGTGTGGCAACCGCATTTCTGATGGAGGCATGACTGTTGTAGGCCCGTGTGCTCCTATTTAGGTGCACGTTAAAGGAACCCAGGTGGTCGAAATTTCCGGAGCACTTCACTACAACACCTCTCATAATCTTATGGTAGTTTGGGAACTTTGAGTTCCACATATGAGCCGATCTATGTATTATAGAGATAACTGAAAATTTCCGGTTGAATGAACTAAAATCACGGCTTACAGTCAACCAGGTGATAATCAACAAACAAAAAACTGAACTTTGCTTTTTACGCAAAAAAGGCTTGTATATCAATCTGTTTCTTCAATTTTCCTATGTGCAAAATATAGCACTAATACATAAAATCCCAAACCTTGGCATATATTTATAAAGTGAACATAGTTGGTCTGACCATGTGGACAACCTTTTAATAGAAGTATCAAGGTCAATCGGCATCATTCCCCAATTGGTGCGTCTTCCTCCCGGGAGAGTTGAGCATTACTTGTTTTAACTACTCGCTAATTATGTATTGCATTCTAGTGCATGTAACAAAACTAATAAAGAAAAGATTATTCTATATAATAACTAGCTTTGGTACACTATAAAAAAAAACTAAGAGTAACTTTCAAACTTTTTTATGCATATTTAGGCAGAGATCTTAGGTACGATTTGCGTACTGTTGTGTTAGTCCAGCCAATGTGCCGGATTTTACAATGGTGCACAGCCAATTGATAGGAAAGTTGTTCTATTGTACAAGACACCAAAAATAACTGAATACGCTAGGGAGACTACAAGCATTGCACAAATCAGGAAAGAAAAAATAATGTAATAAACTAAACACGATCGTGTGGTGAATGTGCTCGAAGTACTTAACGCACACAATATGCTTAATCTATTCATTGTCTGTCATTTACATTTCCATCTATGTACTTCAATATATAAAAACTGGTGTTCTTCATAGTGCATTTGTATTTCTCGGTGAAGAACAGCTCTGCTTGCATCTTTGTATCTTATTCCTTCTGATGTAGAAATTTGCATTTAGTTATTGCGTGTATGTATATTGCTGTATATTTCTACGTGTCGCCTTGCTGTACTTTACCTGCCAGAAGTGCCTCATGTATAGTGGGCCAAGTCAGGAGTATCTTTGCCTTCTTAGATGGCATTTTTGGAAAATGCCCAAATAAATTAACTTACTATGCTTTCATGGTGCGTGCGGCACTATAACGTTTCGCTCACTTATTCTCAGCAGCTCCTATCCCCGATCAGCAGCGTTTTTCACCCTGCTAAGAAGTTTTGCAGAGATTCTTTTATAGCGCTAGCTTGCATACAGTTAAATGTTTGTTTGTTTTTTGCGTTTGCGTTAGGTCATGTGCAGCTGGAGCTAACCCATAGTGACAACTCAGTCTGTAATATAGCTGCTTGTGTTGCCACGGTACCGCGCAGATGACGTCGGCCATATATTTTGCAATGTCTTTGGAACTTTGGTTTCAGTTACTCTTGTCGCCTACATGTACAAAAAGTTTTCGATAAAGTGTTGCCTCGAAGTCTTTCGGCACGATCTTCCTGTTGTACATAAGACCCACCAGGTGTTGATTACACACATATTTCAACATGTTCATTCCATTTTGCAAACGGTAATATTTATGCGACGCCAGATTAAGAAAACAAGACGTGCAGAAAAGAGCATCACCTGCAACTGAATTTACTAAAATCAACTAGGAAATGACGCTTTTAGCCGTACCGCTTTTCCTCGCCCTGCATGACGCTGTGTATGGTTGCAAATGTTTTCTTCTAAGATCCACTTAGGTTGCGAATTTTGAGGTCACTTTCTCACCTTTGACAAACCTAGTCCCAGGGCCTTTAAATGCTTTTCGCAAGAGTCTTGACGAATTTCTTTACACTGAAGATAATGGGATTACTGAAAATGTAGCCCAAGAAAGCAGAAAATAATAATGGAAACTACCATAACGTTTAATATCATGGACAGTAATTGGCTGGTCTTACGATGCATGCGCCCTTTTGTTGTAAGCCTGAAGGCCAGCTTTCCTATCACAGCGAAGCACACAAGCCAAGTCGAGTTGATTGGAAGGTGTCCTGGAGTGTTCCGGATGCATTGATGTAAGAAAAGTACTATAAAGTCATTTACAGCTTCAAAGTAGATGGCTATAGGTTTACAACTTTACAGGAACTATAAAAATAGAAGCCCTTAGCCGTTTTTTTTCAAAAAGTCCTACGGTCGCTACGCCGTGGTTCATACTTTCTACCCCCATGAAAATTCTGACTCTAAATTTCAAGAGTGGTAACCAGCGTTACATATATTCAAAGAAAACAAAACAAAAACCTGGTACTCCTTTTGATAAGTCCGCCCTTGCCTCATGCTATTGTCTTTAAACGTACATGCTAACTCAAGAGAGTGACGTCTCCCACCACTATCTGAAGGCTTTTTAATAATCTCCGCAGAAGAGGTACCGTGTGCACCTTAAAAGGGTTATATGTGTGCCAAGCCAGGACTGACCAAAAGGAGGGCCAAGTGATCTTTTTTTCTAAGACTGTACTTACAATCCAGTATGAGAGTCATCTGCGTTAGGTAGTTTTGGTGAATGAACTTCGTGCTACCTGTGACACTTTGCAACGTCCGACCTCCGAGCTCACCGTAGTCGTAAGTGCCTGAAAACGAAAGAAGGGGTAATTTTTTTTCGAGGGTCTCGTTTCATAGTTAGACAGAACTAAATGAGTTTAACAGTGCCCAAGTGCATGCCAACAAAAGACAAGCGCGTATCTTGCCGGTCCTTTGGCGACTAATCGAAAATTTATGTACATATAGGTTCTCAGGAAATGCGACATGCGAGGCAGTACACGCCATGACTTGAAGTACAGCTACTTGCCCTCTGGCATACTGAACTCAAGGCTGTGCTGCTAACCCTCGTAACAATGGAACTGACCAGTTGGTACACAGCTCTGTTAACCGAGATCTTCACTGCATTATGTTTTTTTTTTCTTTTCTTGCTTTCATTATTCTCCCACATCAACCGCTCACCTCGGTTCCTCTTCTAAAGACACGACAACAGAAGTGTTCTGACGTCGACGTCCAAAAGGGCAAATGTTCTGACGTCGCAATGGCATGAGGCGGCACTTCACTATAAAAGCTATTGATATAAACGAGCTTGGCTATCTACTTCTACGTATTTTTGTTTTATGTTGTGGACGCTATTTCATATTGTATAGACAAGATAATTTTCGCCAAAAAGTTACTTTCTGGGAACATGGTGCAGTTATAAAATACTAACTTTAATGTCTGTTATGAAGTTATCATGAGGCATTGTTATTTATTTACTCACTGATGTATTTTGCGTTGAAATGGCAACATTGTGTTCAGCAGTGGTATGCTTTACCAAGTTTTCCACCACGATGGGAGCTAAGTACAGCGCTATAAAGTAGGACGCATTGTCGTATATCACAACAACGCAAGTCGTAGAGGTGCGGAGAGAAAAAAAAACACAATCTCTCGCCAAAATCAACCATGTGTCTGAGATGCGAAGCAGTGGGCGCTAACGCTTACACTGGCGGCGGCGTTGTCGCTGGCGCTCATCGTGGCGTTGTACGGAAGGAACGCGTGAAGGACGCACTGATGAACCGGTACTTTCTACTGAAACATGTCAACACTGCTAATGCGCTAGGAGAGATTGAAGACACTGATTGGACTGCGGAGACCCGCAGTCCGCTTTTCGTTAACAGGCACGCGGACAATTTTTATTGTTAAAGAACACACAGCAGAAATCTCCCACCGGCACTACTTTTGAGATAAAGATCCAGTGTCTATATGTATACGGGGGGGGGGGGCAGTGAATGGTTCTGAAGCTGGAACTGTCGGTTTGGTCAATCAAGGAACTCCCTAGCACACGCTGCCTACGTCCGCGTTGCGACGCGAAAGAGGGGGATGTGAAGCAGAGGACAGAGAGAGGGTGAGGGGACGCGCATGGCTGTAAGGGGGTTACACCAGATTGAAATCGACCATAAGATGCTCCGCATAAAAAAACGTCGATGTTTCGTAGGACCCCGTGCTGAAGTGCAAGGAGACTTCGATAACGGCAGTGGAACAACCATTGAGACGATGCCCAAGCGCACGCATTAGAATAGTCCGTGCGGTAATCGGTTTTGTACAAACTCGTGCGTAGACGTTCCCGAAAACAACCCGGCTTTGTAATTGCCAAACACAAGTTAGTGAAGATGTAGCAAAGCGCATAATGCCGTGTCTCGCCTTGGATAGGGTGTGCATGTTAATGATAATAATTTGTCATGGTATCGAAGCACTACGGGATTATCGTGGTATTCGTCGGACTTTAGCGGCTTCTAGCAGTCGCTTCACCGATACTTCAAGTTTGTAGATTCATGTCATTGTCAAGTCACCTGGCTCTAAACTTACACACAATTCGTTCCAGGCGCATTCACGTAATGAAGCTTGGTCGATGCATTTAGAGAGGGAGGCACCTGGGATTTGGCATAGTCAGTTTCCCTAGCAATGAACTTCTACTACATCGTACCTAAAGCCGCGGGATGAGTTAAAAATTAAGGCTAACTTCACTTTACCCATTCCAAACACAGTGAGCAGCAACTGCACTGCCCAACAACGACCCTCGTTGTGGCGCAGGACGTTGTTCAAAGATCGTCACCTTACAATCAATCATCAATCAATCAACCTTACAAACACAAGCGATGACCTTTCGTTCAACCACTTAAGGTTTCTTGCTTCTGCATTGTTTTCTTAGCGTAAAATGCTTTATATTTCCAATGTGCTGTTGCAACAAGTAGAGTTTACACTCTTTAAAAAAGGTTGTGCTCCTTACCAACTTCTGAGGTACTGAAGTGGTGTCGCAACATTCACCATCTCAGAAGCATAGCAGAGAGGGTTAATGTTTGTGGTCTACTACCTGCAGTTACTACTTAGATATGAAATGTCGTGACAGCACTTCCCTACCTCCAAGTTATTAAGAAGCACTACATTTTTTAAGAGCGTGCTTAACATGCTGGACTGGCCGCTGCTCCCTTGAGCATCACTTGCGCTATGGGCACGGTCATTTCGCCCAAGCGTTCATCAGCTCCTTTTGTCGGAGATAGGTGATCAACAGACACAAAGCACTTCTCATATCTCCGGGGGTCTTTCGGGAGCAGTGAAAAAGTGCATGCGGAGGCCAACTTTTTGTATGGACTGTGAAGAACAATGTGATAAAGTGTTATCCGTAACCAATAAACAAAAAGGCCCGGCATAAAGCCGGACAGTTCATGGTATAGTGTCAGAAAAACTTAAGATGTTGCGTACAGCTGCTGGCTTCAGCTAAAAGCGGTATATATATATTGAAATACAATGGTTCAGCTGACGCTTTATTCAAGCAACAGCAAGATGGCGCCGATGAAGAAGAAGAACGGGCGAAGACTGATGATGGTTATTGACAGATGAGGAAGATGACGTCCAATGAATTCTTACACTAATTTCCCCCGTCGACGGAAGCGGCCAGCCTGGCCGCGAATCACGCTAGGTAACGCATACGATAGGGCTTGAGACGCAAAACGTGCACAATCTCTGTCGCGCGGCAGCGTTGGTCAGTGGGGACATGAACAGGTGTGACAAGGTAGTTCACCGGTGAGGTCTGTTCGACAACTTTGTAGGGGCCAAGATAGCGTGACTCAAGCTTCTCGCATAAGCCAGGCGTTCGCGCAGGAGTCCACAGGAGTACATCGTCGCCAGGGCGGTAGAGAACGACGCGGTGAGTGGCATCGTAAAGTGCCAACCACTGGCATGCGTATGTACGCGCCTACGCATCAAAAGCATCTAGTCGCGCCTGTGGAGGAAAAGGGCGCGCAACCAATGGCATGCGTCGACCGCGTTGACGCCCACGCGTCCAAGGCCGATACACAATGTTGCTTGATCTTTTGGCATAGAACTGTCCAAGTTTAGCCCAGAACGGCACATTCCTAACTGGAGTGGGTTTATATGTTTTAGAGGATATAAGAACACTTTAACAAATTGATAGTGCTTCACCCACCACAGTTTAGACTATTTTAGAAGTAATTGACATTCCAGTGCCCAAAGTAACTTTAGTGGTATTCACCAGGAATCAATACCAGTGCGCGTGCCGCTCCCGCGAATTTACAATCGCGTCTAGCATACTGTACGCCTATCATAGGCGTGTGCAGAGTTCTCCTTAAGGAGGAGGGGGGGAGGGTCAAAAGTTTGTCGCAGTGCCCTCCCTCCATGTAGGGGCTGACTTACCGCCCCATCACTATTATGTTAATATATGGAGTTGACATTGAGCTCCCCCCCCTCCTCTCTTTAGGGAATGAGGCGGCGGCTGCCCTCCTGATCAGGTTTACAAACCACCGGGTTTCTATACCTGCATGAAAAAAATTATTAACAATATCCTGAATATGCTGGTACCTTCAGTTTATTTACACATAATATTTTATAGCACTGAACTTAATAATCACGCCTGACGCTACATGATCTGACAGATTTAAGTCAGTCATAAGACTACAATTGAGGCCAGAGTAGCAGGCTTTCGGCTGATGTGTGTGTGTTCAAAATATCCTCTAATGCAACAAAGCACACCTGTTTCTTATTGATACAACAGATATTGCTCATAAGATAGGAACCAAATACTGTGTATAATGCCTTCGGGCATTTTCCATAGTCGAATTGTGCTGTAATGCAACTAACTGTGCCTGAAACTTCTTGATGTGACCGATATCGGTCATAATATTAGAACTGAAACCTTAATGCAAGACTTCTGCACGTTGTCTTTAGTCAAAGTATTCTCTAAAGCGACAGACGACACCCAACTGTTCATGAAGTCACAGACATCGGTCATAATATTAGAACTGAAACCCTAATGCAAGACTTCTGGACGTTGCCTTTAGTCAAAGTATTCTCTAAAATGACAAACAACACCCAACTGTTCATGAAGTCACAGATATCGGTCATAATATTGGAACTGAACCTTGTATGGAAGACTTCTGGGCGTTGCCTTCAGTCAAAGTATTCTCTAAAACGACAGACGACACCCAACTGTTCCTGAAGTCACAGATATCGGTCATAATATCAGAACTGATACCTTAAAGCAAGACTTCTGGACGTTGTATTTAGTCAAAGTATTCTCTAAAACGACAAATGAGACTCAACTGTTCCTGAAGTCACAGATATCGGTCATAATATTAGAACTGACCCCTGAATAGAAGGCTTTTCAACGTTGTCTGGAGCCGAAATGTTCTCCAATGCAACAACCCACACCCTACTCTTCATGATGTGACGGATTAAGTCATGCGGCGGTAATTGGGCCCTGTGCGGAGGACTTTTGAATGATAAGCGTATTGAAAATATCCTCTAATGCAAAAAACCGCATCTGGCTCTTAACGATACAACAGATACTGGTCATAAAAATGGAAGCAAGCACTACGTAGAATGCCTCTGGGCATTTTCGGTTTTCAAAATATGCTCTAATGCAACTAACTGTACTTGAAACTTTCATGATAAGACAGATATTGGTCATAGGACTGCAACTGAACCCTGTATGGAAGACTTCTGGACGTTGTCTGTAGTAAAGTATTTTCTCAAACGACAGACCGTGCCTAACTCTTCATGAAGTCACAGATATCGGTTATAATACTGGAACTGAACCCTTCATGGAAGGCAGTCAAAATGTTCTCCAATGCAATAAAACACGCCCGACACATCATGATGCAACATATCTTAGTGATCAGATTGGAATCGAGCACAGCGTAGAACACTTTCGGGTGGTATATTTATTTATTTTCAAATACAGCAGCCCAATGTGAGGCTACTGCAGGAGTGGCGTACATATATACAAAATGAAAGGATTTAAACAGTAATATCACAATCAGTGTACCAACGTAAAAAAATATCACTGCCCTTGAGTGCACCCCGGCAAGAAATCAGAGAAATAGAACATTATTATAATGCAAGTGCCTCCAAAAAGTCAGACACACTAGTATTAGGAATCAAACCAAGTAGATTAATCCTGTGTTTGATAACTTTATTTGAACGTGTTAGAGAGCTCTACAAATGACTTGTAAGCTGGGTGGTGATTGCTGATCAGTGCTGTGTTGAAGGCTTCAGCACTTTGCAGGTAGTTTAAATATCCTTTAACATCTACAAAATGCATCTGACACTTCTTGATGAGACAGACATTGGTTTTGAGAAAACAGCCAAGCACTGTGGCTTTCACATGTCATCAATTGTCAAAATACCCTATAATGCAATAAAGCATGTCAAAAATTTTTGATGGGACAGATACCGATCAAACGATTGCACCAGAGCACCGTACAGAAGTTTTGGCAAGTTTTCCAACAGAACTAAACTGAATATGCTTAAGTGCATGCGTATATATAATCCAAATTAATGCATATACTAAAAAACTGAACAGAAATGAAGGACTCCTTGGAAACACATACAAATATTCAATGTTCGGAACCATCGAATATCTTCAGCTCATTACAGTTTGGAGGAACAGATAAATATATGCACAGCTCTGAAAGGTCTCATAAGTCACATGAGGTACTTTATGAATTTCTCCTATACAAAGTGCAGTACCATACTAGTGCACCTTCATTCATTCTGTGCATACATGTGGTGATCGTCCCTTCCAACAATCGTGTCATCGTGCAGCTGATTTCAAATCAGGTGCTTCTCACAAGGTTTTCAGTTATCTGTCCAGCTGTAAACAGAACACGCGTTATGTTATAGTAAACTGTAAAACGACAGAGAAGCGCCATTGTATGCCTATAGCTATGAGTATCAGAATGAACTATAAATTAAGAATGTGTGTGTTAGAATGCCTCCAAACAACGTATGTGCTACTGAGCGTGGCAGAGAAGCAGAAGAAGCGAGAAGTGAAATAGCAGGCAATACCAGCAGCACTTAATCATGCAACTTTCTTTTTCGATCACCACAGCAACGCACGCTAGAGTTTCTGTCTTGTACGTGAATGGAAATGAGACCGCTGACAGCTCAATGTGTCAGCATCGCTGGTACCCGACACGAAGTCACATCTCACTGCTACCAACCAGCGCACGCTTGTTATTAGCTTGGCAACACACGAAAACGATTAGAACCGAAGCCAACGAATGTTTCCGCGTCATACAATTCGCGAATACACTTATATAAGTACGCACGTTTTCCCATCACGGAAATGTGTTGGCTAGTGCGAGGTTTGCTTTCAGCGATGATGAATACCGATGTTGAAAACAAACACAGTGCAGGTAAAAACTCCTCCGTATGAACTACGCAATATTTCGGGCGTCGTATACGGCGTCTATGTGGCGACGGAAACTACCGTAGAGTTTTTTCAGCCGATGTGCCTTGCATGTGCTGGTTCATACGAACTAGATTAGATCGTAGAGGCCTGCGCTGGATGCAGATGACACCGATCTGAATTGCCTACGCGGTAGGCGAGGGCTCACGCGCAAGCCTTCGAACCTCCGAAGTCTGTTTACCCTCGTTTTTAGCACTGAAAGTCCCAGATCAAAGCACAAGAACACCGACATGCTCCTTTCGCTCGGCCGACGATCGTACACGGGACCGGCGCTAGTATAGCTGGCCGGCATTCGCTGAATTTGTCGGTGTCGCTCGAACTCGGCACGAAACCACGTCACGCTGGTAGCACTCGCAGTCGTTCGTCGTTTCGTTGTCGTTCTAGATTACGAAGCGGTCATTCAGGAACGTTTGGAGTAGTTTTCATGCTTGCTTTCAACACTCGGCTGTGCCTTCGAAGCGGCGGCCATTAGGCACAGCATTCGGAGTTATCGCGGCCTCTGGTTGGTTGGCGCCGCTGTACGCGTGGTGACGTAGCGTACGCGAGGCGAAATATCAAGCCCGGCTTGATCCCTCGCGCCTGCTCACGTATGCCCCTCCGAAGCCGACGCCGAGAGGCGCATTTGACGCTTTTGATGCGTAGACGCGAGCATACGCGTGCCAGTGGTTGGCACTTAACAATGTTTGCGATCTTCTTGGCTAGCTTCGGTGTTTACATGGGCAAGACGACGGCATCGAGCAACACGGGACAGAAACTGGTCGCAAACGAATGGTGAAGAGTTGACGGGGCCAGAAAAGAATGAAACGTCGAGTGGTGATGTCGGTTGGCGTCCGTATACTAGGAAAAATGAAGAATCGCCTGTGGTTCGTTGAACTGACGTATTATATGCATACGTGACAAAGGGAAGTATAGCATCCCGATTGCGATGGTCCGGTCGGATATACATGGACAGCATGTCACACAGCATGCGATGAAATCTTTCCGTTAAGCCATTGGTTTGCGGATGATAGCTAGATGTTGTTTTATGAACTGTTTTTGATGCTTGAAGAACTTCTCTGAGCGTGCTTGAAAGAAATGCCTTGCCCCGGTCGCTCAAAAGAACACGAGAGGCTCCATGACGTAGGTAAATAGCATTCAAGAAGAAAGTTGCTACTTCCGAAGCAGTTCCTGAAGTGATCGAGGCCGTCTCAGCGTACCGGGTGAAGTGATCAACGGCGGTGATGATCCATCTCTTGCCGTCTGATATTGTTGGGAGGGGCCCGAAGAAGTCAACTCCGACGACAGAGAACGGCTCTGATGGACAAGGAAGTGGTTGTAGGGTCCCGACTGGAGCAGTTGTGGGCCTCTTGCGGTGTTGGCAAAGTGCGCACGAGGCGATATATTTAGCTACCGTCGTGGAAAGACCTGGCCAGAAGAATCGACTGCGGATGCGCTCGTATGTTTTGTAGTAACCCAAGTGTTCAGACGTCGGGTCGTCGTGGTAAGCACGCAGAACTTCAGTGTGTAGTGCGCGTGGTACGACGGGAACCCATCGGTGGCCTTCCGTGTGGAAAATGTATCGATATAGCACATCGTCCTCCAACTTGAATAATCGGAGTTGTTTCCGGAGCCTGGTATTAGGGGAAGATGAAGCGCCGGTAAGCCGACCGATGATGTCAGTGCAGTAAGAATCGGCTCGCTGGTGAGTAGTAAGTACTGACGGACGGGTGGATGAAGGTAGGGAAGAAATGGCTGATATCGACGAGGCGTCCTCCGTATAGCCAATTTGACATGGGGATGTGACGTGCGCCGAAAACTGCGGCAAAGGGCATCGTGACAAAGCGTCGGCATCTTGATGTTGTCTTCCAGTCTTGTAGATGACGTCAAAGTCATAAGATTGTAATCGGAGAATCGAGCGGCCATGTCGTCCTGACAAGTTTTTGATTGTGGACAACCAGCAAAGAGCATGGTGGTCTGTCACAACAGTAAAATGTCGGCCATGTAGGTACGGACGAAATTTTTGGATGGACCAGACAACAGCCAAGCACTCTTGTTCGGTTATCGAGTACCTCTTTTCTGCAGAGGTCAGAGTGCGGCTTGCATACGCGATAACTTTCTCGCGAAAGGCATGGTCGCGCTGGAGGAGTACGGCGCCGATTCCTTGTCCACTAGCGTCAGTGTCTAATATCGTAGGTGCCCTGTCATAACCAAGCACTGGTGGGGATGTCAGTGCCTGCTTGAGTTCTTGAAATGAGGCTTCGCATCGATCATTCCAATCGAAGGAACCGGTACTGGCAAGGAGCTTGTGGAGACGAGCGGCAATAGTGGCAAAGTTGCGAATGAAGCAGCGAAAGTACGATGCGAGTCCAAGGAAACTGCGTAGTTCTTCGGTGCGAAAGGGCCGCGGAAAGTTGAGGACTACGGAAATTTTGCCAGGATCGGGCTGGATGCCAACTTTACTAACGAGATGTCCTAGAACTTTTATACCTGTGTTGCCAAAATGGCACTTCTTTGTGTTTAGTTGATGTCCAGCATTGGAGAGACATGTAAGCACTTGATCTAAGCGTTGCAGATGATCAACAAAAGTGGAAGAAAACACGACTATATCATCGAGGTAGCATAGACAAGTTTTCCACTTGAGGCCACGAAGAACAGTGTCGATCATTCTTTCAAAGGTGGCGGGAGCATTACATAGGCCGAATGGCATTACGTTAAACTCGTAAAGACCGTCCGGCGTAGAAAAGGCGGTCTTTTCTTTGTCTGCATCGTCCATCGGTATTTGCCAATACCCGGACCGAAGGTCAAGGGTGGAGAAGTATTGGGAGCCTTGCAATGAGTCAAGTGCATCATCTATACGGGGCATCGGATATACATCCTTTCGGGTAATCTTGTTGAGCGCGCGGTAATCAACACAAAATCGTACCGATCCATCCTTCTTTTGTACCAACACAACGGGTGATGACCAAGAACTGGTAGAGGGTCGTATGATGTTTCTTTTTAGCATATCGGTCACGTTTTCTTCGATGATTTTGCTCTCGGCCAAGAAGACTCGGTAGGAACGACGGCGTACAACAGTCTGACCGTCAGTGTCGATGCGATGATGCGCAACTGTGGACTGTCCTAGTGCCGAAGCATTGACGTCGAAGGAGGCCTGGTGTTTCGTTAGCAAATTTAGCAACGCCTCAGGTTGAGAAGCAGAAAGGTCAAGATTTATCCCGGGAGCAAAGGAGGAGGAAGTAACAGACTGGTCCTGTTGTGGCTGAGCTGTCAAGGCGTCAAGAGAGACCGAAGATACCGGTTGGGTATCCACATAACATGACACTGCACAACCTTGGGGTAGGAGGACAGGCTCCGGGGTAGGGTTCAGGCCAAGGATTATCGCAGCACTGTCTTTGAACCGCACCAGGCTGGAGGGGACTACTACGCCGCGAGCTAGACAGCTGCTGGAAGGTGTGATAAGAACGTCACCATTGGCAATATTGGGAGAAGTGATGGTGATGAGTTGCTCCTGACCCGGGAGCAGTATGGATTCGGAAGCTGTGAAGAAACGCAGTGGTTTTTCGTCGACGCGTTCACTGCAGTAATCGGTCTCGGTCATTTAGACTACACGTTGACGGCAAGAAATTAATGCAGATGCTGATGAGAGAAAGTCCCAACCTAAAATTAGTTCATGAGCACATGAAATTAAGACAGCGAATGTGATGTGATGACGAATACCATCAATGAAGACACGCGCTGTACATTGCTCCGATGGTCTACTTATTGCTCCATTGGCACCAATCAAAGATAATCCAAGGTAGGGTGTCTTCATTTTCCGCAATCGAGAACACAAGTCGGCACGCATAACTGAAATAGTTGCTTCCGTGTCCACCAAAGCCCACACCCGCACACCTTACACAGTTACCAATAACATGTTTGATGGTCGTTTAGGACGACTTGGGTCATTTTGCCGCGATGCAGTTTTCCCTCTGAAAACTGCACTGTTTAGTTTTCCGATCGCTGGGCAGCCAGTTGAGAGACGGGCCGAAGTGGTGAAACAGAGCGTCGGAGTGGCGAAGGGTAGCGTGGTCGGGATGCACGTGTATTGTTGGTCGTGTTGGAAATGCGCACAGGAGACGGTGATCGGTGGTTGGAACGACTGTCGGCATAACGGTAGTAACCTCGAGCACATGTGTCGTCTCGTTCAAAAGCGGTATACCCACGACATTCATCTTGCTGCCGACGTCGACAGACCCGGGAAATGTGTCCTCAAATTCCACAGTAGTAGCAAATAGGCCGTGGGGCCCGCCAGGAAGAGTGGTAGGTTGGGTTCGGTGGACGGGCGACTACAGGTGCGAGATGTTCATAATCAGGCACAGGTGGTGGTACTTGAGACGGCGAGGGTTGCATTGAAGCGATCTGTGCATACGAAGCGGGTTTGGGGCATAGTGGAGCACGGTGGGTGCTTTGAAACGCTGACATTTCTTCCCTAATAATGCCACGCAGATCGCTAGAGGTGGGTTGAGCGGGAACGTTGTTAGAAGGAGGTAAACTGTAGGCTTGCAATTCCTCACGAATTATGGCTCGAATGATAGATCGGAGCTCCATGCTGTTTGCCAGGGGGTTCTCAGAGAAGTCGGGTCGCAGGCGGATTGACTGCAAGGTATCAAGACGCTGGCTTACAGAGATGGCGTCGGAAACCGTCGAAGGGTTGTGCGCCACAAGGACGTTGAAAGCGGTAGGTCCGATACCCTTCAGAATGTGCCGGACACGATCACCTTCTGGCATGGTGTCGTCGATACGGCGGCAAAGTGCAAGCACATCCTCAATATAGGAAGTGTAGGACTCACCGCAATGTTGAACACGTTCTGCCAGTTTCTTGAGAGCAACTTCTGAACGGATGGTCGGTGTGCCGGAAATGCGTCGAAGCTGGTCTTTGAAGGAATACCAATCGCGGAAGTCGCTCTCATGATTCAGGAACCACGTGTTGGCAACCTGAGAGACGTAAAACTGGAAGCGTGCTAATTTCGATGCCTCGTTCCAGTTGTTGTAGACACCTACACGGTCATAGTTGTCGAGCCAGTCTTCGACATCTTTGCCAGGCAGACCGGAGAAGATTGGAGGCTCCCGAGGGGGGTTGTCGAGTGAGCTAGGGTTGGTGGCTGGTGTTTGCGCCGGCGGTTGGTTCGGTTGGGCTTGCTCTTGTGCCATGGTGCTCTGCTGGCGTAAGCGACGTCCCGAACGGAGCTCCAGGAGTTGGCTTTGGATGGAGAGAGGTCGAAGAGATCGGGAAGCACCTTCCACCACTTAAAATACAACGGTTCAGCTGACACTTTATTCAAGCAATAGCAAGATGGCGCCGATGATGAAGAAGAACGGGCGAGGACTGATGATGGTTATTGACAGATGAGGAAGATGACGTCCAATGAATTCTTACAATATATATACATACATATATATATATATATATATATATATATATATATATATATATATATATATATATATATATATATATATATATATATATATATATATATATATATATATATATATATATATATATATATATATATATATATATATACGTGCAGATCCTGCGCTGCAGTCGACCATCTCAGACTCTGCCAATAGAATTTTCAGCATTTTCCGAAGCCTTGCATGAAGTATCGCGATCACACATTTTTGCTCAATGAAAATTTTGAAGACCTTCGTACTCGCTCAAAGTTCGCTTACTTTTGCTAAAGTCTGCACAAGAAAAAAAATGTATATGAAACCTATAATTGTGTGTGGAGCTTCGAAACGACACTTGAACTTCTACAGAGATTTTGTTTCTTTGTGCTACTTGATCATTTCAAAATTTTTGTAATTCCCTGCCAGCTAGCCCTTTTCAGAAACAACAAAAATCTTCGAAGTTCTTCATTTTTGTTTGGTATCTGGTACAATCTCTAAGATATTTTAATATTGCGGTGGTGTTAAGGAGAGTTTATTTTTGTACAAAATTTCTTAGGGTAGAAATATATTTGAAACCTTTCGGAAAAAATGTGAAACGGAAGAAATATGCAATTTGTCCCATACTTGACCATATTATAAATGCGAAGCATGTCTTTGTGAACTTCAGCAACTTTGCATCTATGCCCCACCACGGTGGTCTAGTGGCTAAGGTACTACTCGGCTGCTGATCCGAAGGTCGCGGGATCAAAATCCCGGCCGTGGCGGCTGCATGTCCGATGGAGGCGGAAATGTTGTAGGCCCATGTACTCAGATTTGGGTGCACGGTAAAGAGTCCCAGGGGGTCGGAATTTCCGGAGCCCACCACTACGGCGTCTCTCATAATCATATGGTGGTTTTGGGACGTTAAACTCTACAAATCAATCAATCACTTTGCTACTATCTATCTATCTATCTATCTATCTATCTATCTATCTATCTATCTATCTATCTATCTATCTATCTATCTATCTATCTATCTATCTATCTATCTATCTATCTATCTATCTATCTATCTATCTATCTATCTATCTATCTATCTATCTATCTATCTATCTATCTATCTATCCAGCTATCTATCTATCTATCTATCTGTCTGTTTGTCTGTCTGTATGTCTATCTATCTATCTATGTAGCCGTCTAAGACGTTTATCTCTCCTGGCTGTTTCGAAAGTGGCATCTATATTAAATCTGGTATGGCATACCATGACTGCATCACAAGCATGAGTCACTAGCCATAACATAAAATTATTACACGTATGGTATGAATGTTATGATTTAGATATCATGGTCTTGCTGCACTTGCGGTTGTTTTGTTCACATAACACATTGCGAAACTTGTACGGTATGACATGAGTGCATGACGAACATAAGCGGTAGGTTTTCAACCTGGAAATCATGTCATGCATGTCATGTAAGTCATGACTACACGCCAAGCTCATAGTGTGCTCGCGATTGATTCGCTTACTTCACATACCAAACTTGGTATTACGGAAAGGCGATAGATTACAAAGAAATGTGACTAGTGAAAACATGATATTCATAAGATGCATGTCATGTAAAACATTACTACTTGCTAAGATCATAACGCGCTCGCAGCCATTTCGCTAGCTCCACATATACCAAAATTAGTATAACGTGACATGAATAGACGAATAGAGTAAATGATACATTGAAATATCATGATTTTGATATGCGTGTCATGTAAAACATAAGTACATGCTACGCTCTTAGCGAGCTTGCGGCCGTTCCGGTAGTTTCACTTATGCTAAATTTGGTATTCCGGGACGTGAATGGATGGCAAAGTTATAGGACTGGTGCAAACGTATAATCATGACATGCATTCTAGAGACCGGAACTTCAGGCATGCCTATCTTTTCGTGTAGTCCCTTTAGAGCCCATTTTCATATAGGTTCTATATAAGGGTCGGTAAATGTTTTAACCAAAAAGTTATTGTGCCTACGAGTGTCCATTCAGACGTTCTTGCTTATATGAGCTTTCCAGCGCCTAAAAATGTCTTTTCGCGCCCGCGAGTACTCGTTTTGCCGAAATGGGCTGTTCATATATAGGAAAACGTGGAGCAGTTATTGAGCCGATATTAGCAAGAAATATGCAAGGCGTGCATTTTTTTTTCATTCTCGTTTTCAGCTTCTGTTAGGGCGCGATTAGAGTGCGACGTAGGGTAGACGCGCGCATGTGTACACAGATCAATTCCGGTGCACTGCCACAGCCCACGTACAACTGGGCTCGCCCAATACACTACGACGCATGTGACGCTCATCAGCGCGCCGATCGGCCTCTAAATCACCTTTAAATGAGCGTTGCTGTAGTGTACCTTCACCAGGTGAAGCTTCTGTAGCCTCTATAGCTTTGCGCTAGTGGGCCCACATAAGAGATCTCCTTCGCTTGGTCCGAGAGTAGTGCGGTTCGGTAGTTGCGTGAGCTAGGGTTAAGAGTATTCTAGAGAGGAGAAGAGAGGCTAACTTGCGCCAGTGTACCACCCGTCTCTTTTATTTATTTATTTCTTTATTTATTTTACTTATTTAGAAAATACTGCAGGCTAAGAATAGCCCAGGCAGGATTGGGGCTGGTACAGTGGTACAAAGAAAGAGGTGGTACACTAGCGCAAGTTGGTAAGCTGGCGGCCAGCGAAGTGGCATTTCTTCAAACTCAGCTGCAGTCCAGCGCCCGAAAGACAAGTCAGGACGCTTGCGAGGTGGCTGAGGTAGGAGTCGAAGTCCTTCGACAAAACGACGACGTCATCGAAATAGCACAGGCATGTGTTCCATTTAAAGCCTCTAAGGATGTTGTTCATGAGACGCTCGAAGGTGACAGGCGCCTTACAGAGGCCGAAAGGCTTCACGTAAAACTCGTACAATCCGTCAGGCGTTACAAACACAGGCTTGGAGTGGTCAGCTTCATTCATAGGGAGCTGCCAGTAGCCCGATCGAAGGTTTAACGAAGAACAGAACTCTATCCTTGCGGGCAATCGAGGACGTCCTCAATTCTGGCCAGCGAATAAACATCTTTTCTCGTGATCTTACTAACACGCCTCTACTCAACGCAAAATCTAATGCTGCCATCCTTTTTTTTTCACCAGTACAACCGGAGAGACCCAAGGGCTCTTCGAAGGTTCTATTACGCTACGCCGAAGCATTTTGTTCACCTGATCATCAATGGCACGGCGTTCAGCGTGAGAAATTCGATATAGGCTCTGGCGCAAAGGTGCGTGGCTACCGGTGTCCATATTGTGAACGATGTCTACGTAGACGTGCAACCCAAAGAAGGTGCTGTGGTCAAATGACATCTTGAAGCGATCGAGTAGAGCCAGGAGCTGGGTGCGCTGAGCAGCGGAAAGCTTCGGGTCAATCGACGGAAAAAAAGCCTCCGGCGATGAAGTGTGAGTGTTATCAGAGCTAATGATGTTTAGGTGAGATGATGGCAAGTGATCAGGTAGGTGACTGGATGAAACAGAATCAATTTTTTCAAGGTGACTGAGGATTCACCACGGAATAATATGGCTGGGGAAGGAAGCGAGTTCGTTGTATAAATGGCGTTTCGTGAGTTTTCTACGTTGACAACTGCGAACGGGAGAAGAAGGCTTTTGCGAGAGCCGAAGGCGTCGGAGGGAGTAAAGAGGGCGGTGACATAGGCCGCGTCGTCACAGAAGAGTGGCACAAAAACACAGGATAGAGGAGAGATGTGTGTCCGGGGCTACGGTGACTCGGCAAGATAGCGGCTTGAAAGAAGGCCTTTCAGACGTCAGCGCTTCACACAGGGGCAGTTCACACATCGTCGACAACTCTAGTTAGGCACGCGCACAGTCAACGATGGCATGATGAGCGCAGAAGAAGTTCCAGCCTAAGATGACATTGTGTGAACGTGGAGAAAACACAACGAAGTCGACTGCATACAAAATATTTTGGATGACCAGTCAAGCTGTGCACGCCGCAGAAGGTTAGATGTGATGCGCAGTGGCCGTGCGGAGAGAGACATCGGAAAGTGGCAGCGTAAGCTTCTTCAACTTGTGGTACAGTGCACCACTTAGCACAGACACGGCAGCACCAGTATCAACGATCGATTGAGCAGGTACACCATCATTATGTACAGTTATTTTATTAGCAGGTTAAAACGGAGACCTTGAAGGTTTCGATATATGCGCAGCTCTTGCATCGGGAACTGCGATGGTAAGTTTTCTGTTTGGGGCAATCGAGGCAGCATTGGAGAAATAGAACAGCGCTGTGGTGAGGGCGACCGATTCCTGTCGAAACCGCGGCGATGTCACGGCGACTGATTCGATGTGGGGGTGAAACGAAGACGACTGTAGTGGCTTTGGACGATAGCAGCCGTAGGTCGCCTCACCAGAAGTTCAGTCGTAATCCCGACGACGGCAGTAGCGTGTTACATGACAGCGAAGGTGGCATAAATAGCAAATTGGCCTGTTGTCCGGAGTGCGCCAAGGGTTAGTTCATGGTGGTGCGGCGTGGCGAACAGGAGGTGGGTGGGGACGTATAGGCGGACTTGCTGCTTAGAGGGGACGGGGCTGTCGACAAGATCCGTGACGGTTGGTAGCGATGGTGGCGATCGTCTGGCGGCCTCAGCGTAAGCGAGAGGGGCGGAGATAGGCGGAGGGTGGTATGTGGGAGGCAGGGCGTCAGAAACTTGCTGTTCTATTGCCTTGCGGAGCGTTGGGGTCAGCGTGTGCGCACAGGTTGGAATGTACGGCGCAAGAGACAATAGGCGCGCCACTTCTCGGACGAACTTCTGGATTTGTTGAATTAACGTGGTTTGTTCGGGAGAAAAAGCAGCGCCAATAATTAACGTTAATTTAGAGGTCGTGTCGAGGTTTAAAAGTTGAGTAGAAAGGCGCTCTTTCCGCAGCCCATCAAAACTCTGACAGTGGTGAATAAGCTGGGCGACGGCTTGCGGGTTTTTCGCAACGAGCATGTGAAAGGCGTCGTCCTCGATACCTTCCATGATGTGCCGTATTTTGTCAGTGTCAGACATGTTGGAATCGATAAGGTGGCAGAGGTTTAGAACATCTTTAATATA